>NW_027456587.1:0-15952 GCF_040206685.1 Ascaphus truei | reverse complement strand
AACGCATGATCGGCACTATCGTGGCCGAATCGGCGATAACTGCTAATAAAGTCAATGGCAGATGCCGCCGATTCAAGCGCCATAGTTCGGATCTTGCTTTGATGAATCCCGGCCAATGTGTCGTGCTCCAGTTTTTTGGTCTGGGATTGCAGTATTAAAAAAAAAAAAAGGATTTAAGAGAGAGGAGTTACACGATGCACAGGTTATAAGGAGATGTGTCAGACGTTAGCGTCTCTATTGAAACAAAGTCACCCAATTTTAAGGCGCTTCTCATAATCTGCACCAAAAGAGATTGTTTTTCATTTGATGCAACCTTACTCCCAAAAATATCAGGTGATTCAATTTGGGGACAAAACAAGAATAGGATTTTTTTTTTTTACATTTGGTATGATCATGTGTCTCAGAACTGCCCCACTTTTGCCTTGATACTGGTCATAGATCCCACAGCCTCTGTTTAAGGCTATTCAACATTCCGAATTCTAAATAAACTCTTTGAACAACTATTTCCACTTATTCTGTTACCACATTTAGTTGATAAGGAAAAATAAACCAATGCCTGGTATTTCACCCAGAAACAACCGGGTTAACAAACTGCCTCCACCCGGCGTACAGATCACGGGCAAAGAACAATAAAAGGACAATGTTCAGTACGCAAAGGACATGTCATTTAACATTGACCAGCGTATATACAGTATATTAGCAAGAAAACAGGAACGAAGGCTTCAGAGAAACAGACTCACTGCAAACTATTGCAACTCCAATCTATGCTGCTAAAAGGGACGGGGCACCCGGTAAATTATATTGGAATCTAAATTTAGAATCGTTCCTAAAATGTCGGAGCCTCCACAAATCATTATTGCAAAACAATATATATATATATATATATATATATATATATATATATATATAAAATTTACCAACACAAGAGCTAGATTCATTGAAAGATTGTCGGTACTACAAGTAATCTATTTATAATTTGTCACTGGTAACTGCCATTGTAATGATATTTGTAAATATATAGCACATGATGTACTGTAATAGTGCGGTTAAGCTATTCGGCTTAATGGCACCATTGTGGGCTGTATAATATACTGTATACAATGGGCTATTGTGCTTGGGGCTTTTTTCCCTGACAGGCTCTATACACAAGGATTGGGTGTGAAAGGCACTATTAATATTGGCACTAAAAACCGTGGAATATGAAATACAGGAACTGGTAACTCGAACCTGGTGTCAGCATCTTGTGACATTGGATGATTCAATTTACTTTCACGAGCCTCAGGCACCAACACCGACATTCTAAGCAATTGAAGGCATTGTTATGTAAGGAAATGTATCATTATTATTATTAACATTAAAAGTGCAGTCTCTTCCTGGGACTCAAGTGCGCCAATGGCATTACAGACTGAAGGGGTTCATTTTCAAAAATATTCTTACTACTTTTTCTAAGAACCCAGGGAAGCGAAATTACACGCTTGCAATTATTAGGATGTCAAAAAAGGCTTTTACACCCATCCTTTTACGCTCCAGTACATGGATACTCAACTCCAGCCCATCAACAGGTCAGGTTTTAAGCATATCCCTGATTCAGTACAGGTGGCGCGATAATTTTGACTGAAGCAGGGATGTCCTGTTGGTGGTTCTTGAGGACTGGAGATTAGCCACGCTGCTCTAGTACATAAGATTGTCTTTAATATTGTGACATAACAAGGGCCTTATTCACTGTAATAAACGCCAACGCGTACAAAGGACCCGGGGCCATCCCTTAAGGTTGGTGGAAAGGAGATTTCACCAGCAACAAAGGAAAGGGTTCTTTACAGTAAGGGCAGTTACAATGTGGCATTCATTACCCATGGAGACTGTGATGGCAGTGATCACCTGTGTAAGTACAACCGTTACAAGTCCAAACACCTGAAGGGTGGACACAATGGTCAAACATCAAAAAAAAAAATTAATATGTGTGTGTGTGTGTGTGTTATTACGCCACGGTGGCAAAAACATTGCCTTGACAAAGGCCGCATACCTGCAGCCGCAACGTTGGTTTTGCCACCATGGCTTCAAATATTTGATATTTTGCAAGAAGACCGTTGTGCCCACACTGCATCTGTTAGTGAGGAGAGGCAGAGTAGTAAACGATTAACCCATTAGGCACTATTTTCCATAGGTTCTAACACCTCTGAATACATTACTAACTCACAAATTATTTACTAAAGTAATTAAAGCTGCAGTTCAAGCTCCCGTTTTGTTTTTTTAGGTTTTTTTTTTTACTTCAATAGTTTCATGTGGGCAATCTCTACTTACCTAAAGAACTGCATAGCTGCCGGTCAATTCGTTCTCCGTCTATTGATTGGCGAAGTTTGGCGACATCTTTAAATATGGGGAATGTAAATGGTTGCCATAGGAACAAGCCTGCTTGTTAAAATAGAATGCAAGAAAATTGGTCTTTCAAAGTTGTTGTTTTTTAAACCGAAAACTACAGAACTGATTTATTAAAAAAAACACACATGCAGGATATTGCTTGAACTGCAGCTTTAAGGTCCGGCAACTATTGGGTGCGCATGTTCTTTTAGCGGTAGTGAACAGGACAGCCATTTTTGCTCATGCCAACGGCTGAATGCGTGTGACAAAGCGTTTACAGTCGGTTCTAAATCCAGTCTATTGATTTTTAAGAGAACCTAAAACAGATACTGTAGTTATTCCCAGGCAAACGACATTCTTTACAGTCACTCTTACGCTCCAAATTATTCACCATAAACCAAAATCATTCTGGCCTTGTTCTTGTGAATAAGATCAATGCATTCTAGTTGTTGTGTTCTAGTCTGTTTTGTTAGAAGTGTCATTTAATGAATAGGGATATGAATATAATAATAATAACATGTTCTTGTATAGCGCTGCTAGTTTTACGTAGTACTTTACAGAGACATTTGCAGGCACAGGTCCCTGCCCCGTGGAGCTTACAATCTATGTTTTTTTGGTGCCTTTTTGGCACAGGGAGATAAGGTGGAATTGAACCAGGCTCCCCTGCTACAAACTCAGTGTCAGTCAGTGTCTTTACTCACTGAGCTACTCTACTGTATATATATATACTGAGTTTAGTAAAGGAATTGAAACAGAATCTACTGGTGCTCTTGTTATAAATATTTCCGATTCATAAACCACACTTACAACTATCATGTGCATTTTAAAAATGTCCTTTTAACTTATCTGCCTGTACGGCTTGTGAAAAAAATGATCATTTGCATTCTGATTATGGGTTTGCTTAAGTGCTAACGTCTTGCTGTTTATGAACACAAATTACATATGCCTAGACTAGAGGATGTCATTTGTATATCAGGCTGGTTAGTGATGTCATTAGCATATCTGTTTGGCGAATCATACAATATTTTGTGATTGATAACATCAGCAGTGACTACACTTGTGTAAAACTATACACGTTCAACACAAGAGATCGTAACAGCAATCATTCGGTCTTAAACTGAAATGAAGAAAGAAAATAGTATACGTATAGCTAAAATAAAAGATCAGCCTTGTTATTGCATGTGGCATATATTCCTTTAAAACTGTGCATGTTTAAGTAGTTTTGCCAACAACCCTTTCCAGGTTTAGCCGAAATAAAGCAAACAACCTTTCCTCCTCTTTCTCCAGCGCGATTCTATCCCCCCGTCGCGATTCTCTCCCCCTGTCGCGATTCTCTCCCCCCGTCGCGATTCTATCCCCCCGTCGCGATTCTATCCTCCAGCGCGATTCTATCCTCCAGCGCGATTCTATCCCCCAGCGCGATTCTATCCTCCAGCGCGATTCTATCCCCCAGCGCGATTCTATCCTCCAGCGCGATTCTCTCCCCCAGCGCGATTCTATCC
The DNA here is from genome assembly GCF_040206685.1 of Ascaphus truei. Lineage (NCBI taxonomy): Eukaryota > Metazoa > Chordata > Amphibia > Anura > Ascaphidae > Ascaphus > Ascaphus truei. The sequence continues at coordinate 12,092 of NW_027456587.1, read as the reverse complement.
TCCAGCGCGATTCTATCCCCCAGCGCGATTCTATACTCCAGCGCGATTCTATCCCCCAGCGCGATTCTCTCCCCCCAGCGCGATTCTATCCTCCAGCGCGATTCTCTCCCCCCAGCGCGATTCTATCCTCCAGCGCGATTCTATCCCCCAGCGCGATTCTATCCCCCAGCGCGATTCTATCCTCCAGCGAGATTCTATCCTCCAGCGCGATTCTATCCCCCCAGCGCGATTCTCTCCCCCCAGTGCGATTCTCTCCCCCCAGCGCGATTCTATCCCTCAGCGCGATTCTATCCCTCAGCGCGATTCTATCCTCCAGCGCGATTCTATCCTCCAGCGCGATTCTATCCCCCCGTCGCGATTCTATCCTCCAGCGCGATTCTATCCTCCAGCGCGATTCTCTCCCCCCAGCGCGATTCTATCCTCCAGCGCGATTCTATCCCTCAGCGCGATTCTATCCCTCAGCGCGATTCTATCCTCCAGCGCGATTCTATCCTCCAGCGCGATTCTATCCCCCCGTCGCGATTCTATCCTCCAGCGCGATTCTATCCCCCAGCGCGATTCTATCCCCCAGCGCGATTCTATCCTCCAGCGCGATTCTATCCTCCAGCGCGATTCTATCCCCCAGCGCGATTCTATCCCCCAGCGCGATTCTATCCCCCAGCGCGATTCTATCCCCCAGCGCGATTCTATCCCCCAGCGCGATTCTATCCCCCAGCGCGATTCTATCCTCCAGCGCGATTCTATCCCCAGCGCGATTCTCTCCCTCCAGCGAGATTCTATCCTCCAGCGCGATTCTATCCTCCAGCGCGATTCTATCCCCCCAGCGCGATTCTCTCCCCCCAGCGCGATTCTATCCCCCAGCTCGATTCTATCCTCCAGCGCGATTCTATCCCCCCAGCGCGATTCTATCCCTCAGCGCGATTCTATCCCTCAGCGCGATTCTATCCCTCAGCGCGATTCTATCCTCCAGCGCGATTCTATTCCTCCAGCGCGATTCTATCCCCCCGTCGCGATTCTATCCCCCAGCGCGATTCTATCCCCCAGCGCGATTCTATCCCCCAGCGCGATTCTATCCTCCAGCGCGATTCTATCCCCCAGCGCGATTCTATCCCCCAGCGCGATTCTATCCCCCAGCGCGATTCTATCCCCCAGCGCGATTCTATCCCCCAGCGCGATTCTATCCCCCAGCGCGATTCTATCCTCCAGCGCGATTCTATCCCCAGCGCGATTCTCTCCCTCCAGCGAGATTCTATCCTCCAGCGCGATTCTATCCTCCAGCGCGATTCTATCCCCCCAGCGCGATTCTCTCCCCCCAGCGCGATTCTATCCCCCAGCTCGATTCTATCCTCCAGCGCGATTCTATCCTCCAGCACGATTCTATCCCCCCAGCGCGATTCTCTCCCCCCAGCGCGATTCTATCCTCCAGCGCGATTCTATCCTCCAGCGCGATTCTATCCCCCCGTCGCGATTCTATCCTCCAGCGCGATTCTATCCTCCAGCGCGATTCTCTCCCCCAGCGCGATTCTATCCCCCCAGCGCGATTCTCTCCCCCCAGCGCGATTCTATCCCTCAGCGCGATTCTATCCCTCAGCGCGATTCTATCCTCCAGCGCGATTCTATCCTCCAGCGCGATTCTATCCCCCCGTCGCGATTCTATCCTCCAGCGCGATTCTATCCTCCAGCGCGATTCTATACCCCAGCGCGATTCTATCCTCCAGCGCGATTCTATCCTCCAGCGCGATTCTATCCCCCAGCGCGATTCTATCCCCCAGCGCGATTCTATCCCCCAGTGCGATTCTATCCCCCAACGCGATTCTCTCCCTCCAGCGCGATTCTATCCTCCAGCGCGATTCTATCCTCCAGCGCGATTCTATCCCCCCAGCGCGATTCTCTCCCCCCAGCGCGATTCTATCCCCCAGCTCGATTCTATCCTCCAGCGCGATTCTATCCTCCAGCGCGATTCTATCCCCCAGCGCGATTCTATCCTCCAGCGAGATTCTATCCTTCAGCGCGATTCTCTCCCCCAGCGCGATTCTATCCTCCAGCGCGATTCTCTCCCCCAGCGCGATTCTATCCTCCAGCGCGATTCTCTCCCCCCAGCGCGATTCTATCCCCCAGCGCGATTCTATCCTCCAGCGCGATTCTATCCTTCAGCGCGATTCTATCCCCCCAGCGCGATTCTCTCCCCCCAGCGCGATTCTATCCCCCAGCGCGATTCTATCCTCCAGCGAGATTCTATCCTTCAGCGCGATTTTCTCCCCCAGCGCGATTCTATCCTCCAGCGCGATTCTCTCCCCCAGCGCGATTCTATCCTCCAGCGCGATTCTCTCCCCCCAGCGCGATTCTATCCCCCAGCGCGATTCTATCCTCCAGCGCGATTCTATCCTTCAGCGCGATTCTATCCCCCAGCGCGATTCTCTCCCCCCAGCGCGATTCTATCCCCCAGCGCGATTCTATCCCCCAGTGAGATTCTATCCCCCAGCGAGATTCTATCCCCCAGCGGGATTCTATCCTCCAGCGCGATTCTCTCCCCCCAGCGCGATTCTATCCCCCAGCGAGATTCTCTCCCCCAGCGCGATTCTATCCTCCAGCGCGATTCTCTCCCCCCAGCGCGATTCTATCCTCCAGCACGATTCTCTCCCCCCAGCGCGATTCTCTCCCCCCAGCGCGATTCTATCCTCCAGCGCGATTCTATCCTCCAGCGCGATTCTCTCCCTCCCAGCGCGATTCTATCCCCCAGCGCGATTCTATCCCCCAGCGCAATTCTATCCTCCAGCGCGATTCTATCCTCCAGCGAGATTCTATCCCCCAGCGCGATTCTATCCTCCAGCGAGATTCTATCCTTCAGCGCGATTCTCTCCCCCAAGCGCGATTCTATCCTCCAGCGCGATTCTATCCCCCAGCGAGATTCTATCCTCCAGCGCGATTCTCTCCCCACAGCGCGATTCTATCCTCCAGCGCGATTCTCTCCCCACAGCGCGATTCTATCCTCCAGCACGATTCTATCCCCCAGTGCGATTCTATCCCCCAGCGCGATTCTATCCTCCAGCGCGATTCTCTCCCCCAGCGCGATTCTATCCTCCAGCGAGATTCTATCCTCCAGCGAGATTCTATCCTTCAGCGCGATTCTATTCTCCAGCGCGATTCTCTCCCCCCAGCGCGATTCTATCCCCCAGCGCGATTCTATCCCCAGCGCGATTCTATCCTCCAGCGAGATTCTATCCTTCAGCGCGATTCTATCCTCCAGCGCGATTTTCTCCTCCAGCGCGATTCTATCCTCCAGCGCGATTCTATCCTCCAGCGAGATTCTATCCCCCAGCGCGATTCTATCCTCCAGCGCGATTCTATCCTCCAGCGAGATTCTATCCTCCAGCGCGATTCTATCCTCCAGCGCGATTCTATCCTCCAGCAAGATTCTATCCTCCAGCGCGATTCTATCCTCCAGCGAGATTCTATCCCCCAGCGCGATTCTATCCTCCAGCGCGATTCTATCCTCCAGCGAGATTCTATCCTCCAGCGCGATTCTATCCTCCAGCGCGATTCTATCCTCCAGCAAGATTCTATCCTCCAGCGCGATTCTATCCTCCAGCGAGATTCTATCCCCCAGCGCGATTCTATCCTCCAGCGCGATTCTATCCTCCAGCGAGATTCTATCCTCCAGCGCGATTCTATTCTCCAGCGCGATTCTATCCTCCAGCGTGATTCTATCCTCCAGCGCGATTCTATTCTCCAGCGCGATTCTATCCCCCAGCGCGATTCTATCCCCCAGCGTGATTCTATCCTCCAGAAGTAGAGATACTGTAGGTACATTTTTCTGGTGGATTTAGATTCGCAGCGGATCTCCCGGTTGCTTTGGTCAACAGCTGCTTTGGCAGATTTGACGGATTTGCAGAATGCAATCCGCGGATTCCATAACCCGTTGACGGATTCAGCCAAGTCGTTGACTGATTTGTAAGAATCCGCCATCGCGATGCTGAATCCGCGGATTGGATTCCACAAATCCGTCCACGGGTTGTATCCAATGGCGGTTTTTGATTAATCCGCGATTAAAACCGACCCAAATCCGTTGGCAGATTTTACAGCGCAAAACGGATTTTAAAGGGGAGGGAATGTTTTAAAATCCGGGAAACGGATTCACCCGTCTCTACGCAGAACCAGCTTTCCTTATGGTTGCAGCGCAGCCTTTCCTACCTGAAGTAAGAAAAATAACATCCCTACCAGGTATTGTAATAAAACAAATATTCCTCTAGCATTGATCTTAAAAAAAATAAATCAGTTCTGGAATATTTGTATTAAAACAGCTGTTGCCTTTTACGTGACTGTTTGACCTGAATTATTTTTGATCCAAAATAAAAACCATTGGAGTCTAGCGTGACAAATATTACTTAAGTAAAAGCTGACCTGTGGGGGGGGGGGCTTAAGGACTGTAGTTGAATACCACTGATTTAAGTAATAAAGGATAATTTTAAATGATTAGAACTGATAGTTGTCCAAGAATACAGAAACGGTGAAATAAAAGCAGTCAGCACTTCTTCTACCGCCAACATGTGGATCATTTTCTAGAGAACGCAATTACAGGTTGAGGCGCTCGTGATTTCTCACGAACTTAAGACGTCTGGACAAGTTTAACTTTCAAGTAACAGAATAAGTGGATGTCAATGTTTATCGAAGGAAGAAGAAGAGAGAGGGTACGACCAGGAAGCAGTGTTTTCCAGGCCCGATTAGTAAGTTGATCTCTCTTTACTGTTACACATTTGACAGTAACTGTAAAGCTGACATTTTCATCTCTACGCATCAGTGCTTGTAGCTATTTTCACCCATATTACCCTGTGTGCATTGACGTGCAATTTGTGGACTTGTTATAGGGAGGGCTGCAGATGTAGCGAGACGCAACGGGGGGGGGGGGGTCCCCATGCTTCCGAATTGGACTCGCTGCAGCGTGAATCCTCGGTGCCGCGAACAGCAAGTCATGCAACATCTGTAGGCAGCAGTTGCTCAGCGTATGGTTTATGAAATTCAGTAACTGGTACTGTTCCTTTTCTCACTTTTCTAATAATGAAATCTCTCCTGGCTAATAATCCAATGTAAATGCATAATGGCCAAAATTTGGCATAAACGCAAGCAAAAAAAAAAAAAAAAAACAAGTTTAGTTTAATGGTTTGCATTTGCATGCACGTTTTGGGAGCTTGATCTGTGTCCTTTGTACCGTCATGGTAAGTATCCAAGTACAGGGTATCAGTCAAAAAGCCACAGGTATTAAGGAATCATTACAAACATTATACAACCTACCAAGGTATACGGCCCATTGAAGAGAAAGAACTTCCTATCCGTATTGTTATAAAAAAAAATGGCAAAAAGCAATAGTAGGAAATGTGATAATCATTGAGATCAAAAGCTTTCATTTAAGCCACGGATCACAGTAAAAACGACCACACGCTTTCAATATGAAAGAAGATTACAAGATTTGCTAAAAGATCAGACATGCCAAAAATATGCCTTTACACCGAAATCCATACAAACAATAAGCCCGGTACTACACAGAATGCACTTTGTTAGAAACCCTTATGGAAAAAAGTCTTTTTTTTTGCAACTCAAGGCCATGGTTTAACACAGCTTACCAAAAACTACCGCTTTGTCTAAATGTGCTTTACAAATGTGGAAATACTAACTTTAATGTAGACAAGTGCTTTTCTTAAATATTGTATCAAAACACATGCTTTTTTTTCTCTTTTTTTTAACCATTACAGGAAATATTGGTTAGACCCCCAACAAAACAAAAAGTTCAGTTCGCATATTGTGCATAGAACGCCACTTTTACTCGCTCGATTTGGTGGCAGAGCTTGATGGCCGGCCCGAGTTTGAGCTCCATGCATTCCTGAACTGTGGGAAGAGTCAACAGCAGCAGAGCCTGTCCATCAATGTCCTGTAAAACAAAAACAAACATCAATGTACCAGCTTTCAGTTGAATTTTGGTGCAGTGCTTCTGATAGTGTGTATTTCAATCTATTTTCTGGCAAAAAAAACAGATTTAGAATGATATGTAGAAACAATATTTTCCAGGCAATTTACAGTACAAGAAAAAAGACACCTCTTTGTATCAATTTATGCTAAAATCGAAAAGGACCAGATAATTCCCGGTCTAAGAGCACGTATAGTCCGCAATGAATCAATGACCAGGGCATACCAACTCAAAGCTAATTTCAGCAGCATTCTGTACAGAAAAGGTGTTATTAGACCTTATAGCGCTCTACCATTTTAGGGATGCTTTGTGGAAAAGCTACAAAGTAACTGGCACTCCCTAGGATCTTAATAACTATAGATGCATGTGGAATATGTGCACAAGGCAAACAAGACACGCAAAAGCCCGACACTTCACAGACAATCTTCACCAGAATACATCAAATCCAGGTAACTCCAGGAAAGCCATCAACAATATATTTCAGCCTTCTAGCCATCAACAACCATGTAACATCATTAAGGATGATGTTACTCTGACAAATCCCACTAACATTGAAAACTGATTTGTGGGGTGTGCTACTTCCCTATTAGCAAAACGCAACCTGAACTACAAACATGAAGCTCAATCTGGGAGTACCCCTATAGCCGCACCCTCTCCCAACACTGCCCATAATTTAATTTGTTCCAGTATCTGGTCAGATTACACAAGCGCTCCTCAAATTAACACTAAACAGCTAATGTGGACCTGACCTGCTGCAATCAGAGTTCCAACGACTTGGTGCCCCAGGCATTGCCAAATCGCTTGCTTCCTTAATCAACTCTATTTTGTCAGCATGTCATATCCCTAAGACTTAGAAAACTGCCAGAGTTGTCCCAATCTTTAAAAATTGAGACAAAAACGCTGTCTCAAACTACAGGCCAATCTCTCTTCTCCCAATACTATCCAAAGTCATAGAAAAAGATGTTCACCCCCAATTAAGCGATTACTATACCAAGACAAATTTCCCTAGCCAATTCCAATCTGGCTTTCACCCCAAACACTCCATGCTAACTACTCTCCTAAAAGTTTGCAATGAGATCCGGTGTGAAATGGAACGGGGACAACTCACTGGTGCAATATTCCTAGATTTGGCAAAGGCTTTTGATATTGTTGATCATGCTAAGAGCTGCTCTAAAGCCATCAAACTGTTGATGTTAATAATGGCATTGACTCGATCTCTCTGCCCTTCCGCTTGCCTGGCAGACATCTCCCTCACATTGCCAGTGCATCCCAGCTCACAACTGGAGTGCCATAGGGCGTGTTCCATGGGTCCACACGCCGGCATATACTGGTGCCACGAAGCAGAGACATGCAATGGTGCATCCCAATCAATGCACTTTACCCGCATGCCCACCTATTAAGACCCTGGGATGTCCCGGAGCGATCTTTTGGGACATTACAATTGCATTCTTTATGGACTAAAATATATTGCTACAAATTTCATAACCACGTTAGTGAGATCATATATTTCTTTAAACACGATAAAGAAAAAAAGAATAAATACAACCATAAAGATTTACATGATTTTTAAAATGTAATATTTTACCCTTTCATTAAAAAAAACCAAAATGTTTTCCCTTTTGCACAGAATAAACACTACATCTGATAGCCTCTTAATTAACCAGCAGTAAAAATGTCCATCAATGAGGCCACACAAAGCCTCTGTGAGTATTTTGTGCGTTATTTCTGATTTCACCTTTTTTTCACTCAAAGTAGCTGGACAGTCAGCTGGATCTAACTTCCTTCCCTTTTCCTTATAAGGTGAAAACAAATTTGTGTAACTGTTGGAACTTTCACAGAGGAGATTCATTCACATTCAGATTTTTTTGTAGGGGTGTATACTTCCACATTTAGTAGACAGGTCATACATTAAACACCTTAATTTATGTAACCCGTCACGGTCTGGATTGTCTCTAGACAGAGAACTTGTGTTGTCTTTAACATGCAAAAATCTTAAGAAAATCTGATATATGTTTATTTTCATTACAGGGAGGAAAAGTGGTGTTGAAAAGATTGGGCATGGAGCCCAGTAGGAGTTAATGCTTGGGTTTTTTACAATTCCTATTGATTATGTGAAACCCTAGATTGATTTAAACTCGCACACATTTGTAACCAGACATCCCTCTTACAAACACTGTATATAATATTTTTGTTTCTGCGTTTCATCCCTGATGAAGGATCCTGAGAGGTTGGAAAGCTTGTAACAACATATCAACCACTTGTTCGTCCAATAAAAGGTGTCACACCCCCTTCTCCCTCCTGTATTACCAAACATTTGTGGGAACCCAAGACCGTAATATATGGCATGGGAAGGTAATGCAGTTTTGGAGATCAACGGCTGTGCATATACATTAGTCTAAATAACCATATTTTCCAGCAGTGTCTGCAAACAAAACGATGAAAGAAACCAAAGATCGGAAAATTGTTGGTGTCATCCATCATTCCAGCAGTTTCAAGAGGGAATCTAACGAATATCTCTTACAGCTCGCCTGGGTTTAGAAATGAGACACCTTTCCTGCAATTACAGGTGACCCGAATTCTGTATCCTGAACCATGGGCACATTTACGCACCTACATTTGACTCGGGCTCACCCTGTCCTGATTCATGCTGGAAGCAGTACTATGCCTACTTAGGCACGCTCTACTAGTTTCAGCGCATTACTTGTGATGCTATTATCACTTTCGAAATCGGATCAAAGATTTGATCATTTCTAATGTAAATAAAGCAAATTACAAACTGAGCTGAAGAACTAATGATACTAAAAATATGAAAGTGTCTAAATGAGAATGATTGGATGGTCAAGTCTAAAGCAGAATAGATTAGGCTGAGACCACAATAGATCAGCGATACAATTATTAGCAGCCACACTGGAAATAGCGCATGTAAATCAAACAAATAAACTATTACAAAATAACACACCAAAATAACCACATTTAACAAAAATAACTGTGGAACTGAAAGAATCAAAACTGGATTGAAAGGAGTAAATGTCTAGAAAAGGGCAAATGAGTGTGGGGATCACAACAGATAAATATGTGTATACCTGTATGTGCTTCATATTGGGTTATTGAGAGATAGTGTTCCCAGGGATACATTGAATCTACTTACTATTACATTTCTTCGTTTCATCTAGATACATTGGTATTTCAGTGGGTAATTACATCAGTGAGGTGTGTGTGTATGTATACATATGTGTGTATATAAAGGTTTGTGTGTGTGTATGTATACATATGTGTGTATATGTGTGTGTGTGTGTGTGTATATATGTGTGTGTGTATACAGTATGTGTATGTATGTGTGTGTATATATATGTGTGTGTATATATGTGTGTATATATATGTGTGTTTGTATGTATACATATGTGTGTGTATATACAGTATGTGTATGTATGTGTGTGTATATATGTGTGTGTATATATGTGTGTGGGTATATGTGTGTGTGCTACTTATTGTCTGTGCCTCTGTGTGTAGAGACGGCAGCACACATTGCAAGGCTAGAAACGCTTACGACTCCAAGAACATAGAAGGAACATTGTTAACATTGTTAACACTTAAAAATGCAGAAACTGAACTAATGCCAGCGATATGCAGAAGAGGTAAACCTGCCTGATTTTAAATGTAGGGTTGGTTTTACTGCCCTTATATCTGCCTTATCTTTCCACTTTCCTCTTCCTTGCCTTTATAACATGAGATGTGACAAGGCGGTATGATATATTGTACACTATTCAAGCACTATGGAAAAACACTAGTAAGCTTGCAGACTTTCAAAAGTCATCTAAAAATATTTCTGTCTATTTTTATTTTTTTTAGAGACCCACTCACCCAGTCTTAACCTATCCAACATATCACTGCCACGAGTTCAGTTTCTCCTACGTGGGACTGTACCTTCGAAAGGTTAGGTGCTCAGCAATGCCGATTTAACATTTGAATAAACACCACAGTACATCTGATGAATTAACCAACAGTAAAAATGTCCATCAAAGTCACACAAAGTCCCCGAGAGGATTTAGCTGGTTATTTCCTTATTTCAGACCATTGAGCATACTCTGAATATCTAGCACTAAATGGCACAGTTGATAAATACAAAAAATGTTAATAAGGTTGTAAAGGGCTCCCAAGTATTACAAATAAAAAGAAACAAATACTCTAGCGTGGTATTACAGAAGGATGGATTACAATCCACATACCTGTTCTTGAAAGATTTTTGATAGGGGAGCACTATCCGTTGATTTAATAAACCTGACAACATCAGCTACTGTCCACTCCAGGGGGTTACTGTCTAAAATAAGGCGTTCTTCTTCCTCCTGCGTTTTATCCTGTAACCATACACAGCACATAGAGTAAAGAATAAATCATTTAAACAAAACTGTTGTCTCCAAGTCTTCTTTGCATCTGTGTATTCCATGCACAACACAACTCGACAGTATTTTACCTAAAAAGTCTGATGGACAAAAAATAACTGCTAACTCTAGTCCATGCCTTGTCACGATCCTCTCATTCAATAATGTAACAATGTTATGTAATAAATATTCATCAAAATGAGCATCTTTGTATTTTCTGGTACATTAAATGCAAAGACAAAACACTGGTTTGAATAAAAGTAACAATTACGGGAGGGGCGGGGGAGGGCACCAAAAAAAATGTATGCACAGGGCGCAGAAATGGCTAAGGCTGGGCCTGCGAGGGAAGCTTCAGTAATGAGTATACCAAAAACCGGACCATGACCACATGGGCGACACACAAGTCTTTAAATGGAGGACATGGGAGATGTCAACAGGAGCAAGACACTGACTCGTCTCCTAAGGATAATGTAGACAAAACTGCACCTTGAGCAGAAGGGTCTTAAGCTGCAGATGTGGCCAGAATTGTTTGTCACATTCATGCGAATGGGATGGAGATTTAGCTTTACTTCTTTTGGAGCAGAACAAATTGGGGGGTTATCCATTCAACTGCAATAGTGCCAACCAGTATGTTTGATATGAGCTTGGGAGTGCAGCAGCAATATGTTTGATATGAGCTTGGGAGTGCAGCAGTATGTTTGATATGAGCCTGGGAGTGCAGCAGTATGTTTGATCTGAGGTTGGGAGTGCAGCAGTATCTTTGATATGAGTTTGGGAGTGCAGCTGTATGTTTGATATGAGCTTGGGAGTGCAGCAGTATGTTTGATATGAGCTTGGGAGTGCAGCAGTATCTTTGATATGAGCTTGGGAGTGCAGCAGTATGTTTGATATGAGCTTGGGAGTGCAGCAGTATGTTTGATATGAGCTTGGGAGTGCAGCAGTATCTTTGATATGAGTTTGGGAGTGCAGCTGTATGTTTGATATGAGCTTGGGAGTGCAGCAGTATGTTTGATATGAGCTTGGGAGTGCAGCAGTATGTTTGATATGAGCTTGGGAGTGCAGCAGTATCTTTGATATGAGCTTGGGAGTGCAGCTTTATGTTTGATATGAGCTTGGGAGTGCAGCAGTATGTTTGATATGAGCTTGGGAGTGCAGCTGTATGTTTGATATAAGCTTGGGAGTGCAGCAGTATCTTTGATATGAGCTTGGGAGTGCAGCTGTATGTTTGATATGAGCTTGGGAGTGCAGCAGTATGTTTGATATGAGCTTGGGAGTGCAGCTGTATGTTTGATATAAGCTTGGGAGTGCAGCAGTATGTTTGATATAAGCTTGAGAGTGCAGCAGTATGTTTGATATAAGCTTGAGAGTGCAGCAGTATGTTTGATATAAGCTTGGGAGTGCAGCAGTATGTTTGATATAAGCTTGAGAGTGCAGCAGTATGTTTGATATGAGCTTGGGAGTGCAGTAGCAGTATGTTTGATATAAGTTTGGGAGTGCAGCAGTATGTTTGATATAAGCTTGGGAGTGCAGCAGTATGTTTGATATGAGCTTGGGAGTGCAGTAGCAGTATGTTTGATATAAGTTTGGGAGTGCAGCAGTATGTTTGATATGAGCTTGGGAGTGCAGCAGTATGTTTGATATAAGCTTGGGAGTGCAGCAGTATGTTTGATATGAGCTTGGGAGTGCAGCAGTATGTTTGTTATGAGCTTGGGAGTGCAGCAGTATGTTTGATATGAGCTTGGGAGTGCAGCAGT
>NW_027456586.1:0-15956 GCF_040206685.1 Ascaphus truei | reverse complement strand
CCCCACCATATCATTATAACATGTAACCCCCCTACTCCATCTCACTATAACATGTAACCCTCCTACTCCATCTCATTATAACATGTAACCCCCCTACTTCATCTCATTATAACATGTAACCCCCACCATCTCATTATAACATGTAACCCCCCTACTCCATCTCATTATAACATGTAACCCCCCACCATCTCATTATAACATGTAACCCCCCTACTCCATCTCATTATAACATGTACCCCCCTACTCCATCTCATTATAACATGTAACCCCCACCATCTCATTATAACATGTAACCCCCTATTCCATCTCATTATAACATGTACCCCCCCTACTCCATCTCATTATAACATGTACCCCCCTACTCCATCTCATTATAACATGTAACCCCCCTACTCCATCTCATTATAACATGTAACCCCCTACTCCATCTCATTATAACATGTAACCCCCCTACTCCATCTCATTATAACATGTAACCCCCCTACTCCATCGCATTATAACATGTAACCCCCACCATCTCATTATAACATGTACCCCCCCTACTCCATCTCATTATAACATGTACCCCCCCTACTCCATCTCATTATAACATGTAACCCCCCTAATCCATCTCATTATAACATGTAACCCCCCTACTCCATCTCATTATAACATGTAACCCCCACCATCTCATTATAACATGTAACCCCCACCATCTCATTATAACATGTACCCCCCCTACTCCATCTCATTATAACATGTACCCTCCCTACTCCATCTCATTATAACATGTAACCCCCCATCTCCATCTCATTATAACATGTAACCCCCTACTCCATCTCATTATAACATGTAACCCCCTACTCCATCTCATTATAACATGTACCCCCCCTACTCCATCTCATTATAACATGTACCCCCCCTACTCCATCTCATTATAACATGTAACCCCCCTACTCCATCTCATTATAACATGTAACCCCCTACTCCATCTCATTATAACATGTAACCCCCCTACTCCATCTCATTATAACATGTACACCCCCTACTCCATCTCATTATAACATGTAACCCCCCTACTCCATCTCATTATAACATGTAACCCCCCTACTCCATCTCATTATAACATGTAACCCCCCTACTCCATCTCATTATAACATGTACCCCCCCTACTCCATCTCATTATAACATGTAACCCCCTACTCCATCTCATTATAACATGTAACCCCCTACTCCATCTCATTATAACATGTACCCCCCTACTCCATCTCATTATAACATGTACCCCCCTACTCCATCTCATTATAACATGTACACCCCCTACTCCATCTCATTATAACATGTAACCCCCCTACTCCATCTCATTATAACATGTAACCCCCCTACTCCATCTCATTATAACATGTAACCCCCCTACTCCATCTCATTATAACATGTAACCCCCTACTCCATCTCATTATAACATGTAACCCCCTACTCCATCTCATTATAACATGTACCCCCCTACTCCATCTCATTATAACATGTACCCCCCTACTCCATCTCATTATAACATGTACACCCCCTACTCCATCTCATTATAACATGTAACCCCCCTACTCCATCTCATTATAACATGTAACCCCCCTACTCCATCTCATTATAACATGTAACCCCCCTACTCCATCTAATTATAACATGTAACCCCCTACTCCATCTCATTATAACATGTAACCCCCTACTCCATCTCATTATAACATGTACCCCCCTACTCCATCTCATTATAACATGTAACCCCCCTACTCCATCTCATTATAACATGTAACCCCCCTACTCCATCTCATTATAACATGTAACCCCCCTACTCCATCTCATTATAACATGTAACCCCCCTACTCCATCTCATTATAACATGTAACCCCCCTACTCCATCTCATTATAACATGTAACCCCCCTACTCCATCTCATTATAACATGTAACCCCCCTACTCCATCTCATTATAACATGTAACCCCCCTACTCCATCTCATAACATGTAACCCCCCTACTCGATCTCATTATAACATGTAACCCCCCTACTCCATCTCATTATAACATGTACCCCCCCTACTCCATCTCATTATAACATGTAACCCCCCTACTCCATCTCATTATAACATGTAACCCCCACCATCTCATTATAACATGTAACCCCCTGTTAGGACCAGTATGTCAGGCCAGAATCTTCACTCATGTTAAGCTTCCATTTTGTATGGTCATAACTAGTTAAGATTCTGTAGTCAGCCTTTTGCTGAAATATAATTCCTAAATGCACTCAGTTTCTCTGCTAAATTGCATTTCCTTTCTTTCTGGTCAGGATATTACTAGATACTTTTGTGATGTCAATTTCCTGGTGTTTTAGTAGAATATAATAGAATGGTTCTCTGCAAGAAGCAAAATAATGTAATATAGTTGCAAAGACTCAAGGTCTCTTTTGATAACAGACAATGAATAAGCTATGTATTCAGACAATTGCTTGTATTGGAAAAGACACGTCTCAAAAGTCACGCCACTAATATGTCCTGCCCCTAAATCACGCCTCTAATCAAAGCTACGCCCAAGACACGCCCAAGACACGCCTATGATACGCCTCTAACCAATATCTTTTTTTTTCTGTATAAAAGTCATTACCCTATGAGTAATAAATTGAGACAAAGGATTTGAAACTTGGCGTGCGTTACGTTTCATTTCGTTCGTCTTCCAGGCCTGATAAGGTTCATCAAAAATCAAAGATAACAGTTGCAGGGCGTGAAAGCTTCCCGGGAAGTCTGCTGCAAAATGGTGCAGATGGTGTAGTATCCAGTCACAAGGCTTCAGTGTACCTGGCAGAGGAAAAGTTTCTCTCGGTTCTGAAGCATAGGTGAGGAAATTAGGTCTTCCTTCACCCCCCTACTCCATCTCATTATAACATGTACCCCCCCCTACTCCATCTCATTATAACATGTAACCCCCACCATCTCATTATAACATGTAACCCCCCTACTCCATCTCATTAAAACATGTAACATGTATCCCCCCTACTCCATCTCATTAAAACATGTAACATGTACCCCCCCTACTCTTACTTTCTATTGCAATCCTTTTTTCATTATCCCTTTTTGCTAATTTGATTGCCCTTTTGCAATTTTTGTTGCATTCCTTATAATTCTGATACGATGTCTCTGTCCCTTCTGACTTAAAGAATCTAAACGCCTTCCTCTTCTTGTCCATTTCCTCCCCTACCTGTTTATTTAGCCACATTGGTTTTGACTTATTTCTTTTATACTTATTACCCAAGGGTATACATTGATAAGTGTGCTTTTCTAACAATGTTTTAAAGACTGCCCATTTATCTTCTACATTTTTCCCTACAAAACCATCATCACAATGTATTACTACTAGATTAGACCTCAGTTTATTAAAATCTGCCTTTCTAAAGTTTAAGGTCTTTGTTGAACCCAAGTAATCTGTTTTTTGATCATTTATTTCAAATGAGACCATGTTATGATCACTGTTACTCAAATGGTCCTGGACTTGAATATTTGTTATTACTTCTACATTGTTTGATATTACCAAATCCAGTATTGCCCCTCTCCTGGTTGGCTCCTCAATAATTTGGGTCATATAATTGTCATTAAGCACACCCAAAAGCCAGGGTCAGTGCAGGGGAGAGCAGCGTCGTCGTATTCCAGTGCCAGGGTCAGCGCAGGAGAGACTAGAGTCGTCGTATCCAAAGCCAAGGTCAGCGCAGGAGCGTAACACAAAGTCCAAGGTTTCAGGCAAGGTCAGGCAGCAAGGTAAAGGCAGACAGGCACGGAGTAGCGAGGTTCAGCGTCACACACAGAAGTTATGCTCGGCGAGGTATGAGAGTACAGAGAGCATATTTAAAGGGATTCCCACCAATGGGAGGTATCCAGGAAGTAGAACTGCTGTTTCTGATAGGCTGCTGGATCGCGCAGGTGCGTCCTATTACGCAGCCGATTGAGACCGCATCAGAGTGCGCACGCGCCGCGCGCAGCACGCGCATCACGCTGGCGACCCTGTCGCGTGCCATCAGTGCGCGCCACGACACCCGCGCCAGTACGGGGGCGGAGACAGGAGGCAGGACCTGCGGAGACAGAGGAGCGCTGAGTATAGTTGCGCCGAGTAGCTCTGACGTCAGGATTTGGGCGGGAACGAGAGGCAGGGACCGCAGACCGACGGGGAGACCACGCACCGCGCATGTGTCGAGCGTCAATGCCAGAGGACCGGGAGCGCACCCTGGGTCCAGGAACAGAGGAGACCAACGGGACCCGCGTGGGCGCGCGTAAGTACCACCGTTAGGTTGCCTCTCTTGAGTGCCACACGAGCGAGTAAGGGTTAAGGGGACAGAACCTCCAGAATGACGAATCCTCAGTCTGGATAATTAAAATCACCCATTATGCAAACATGACCTACTGTAGTTTTGATGCCTTCTCCATTGGTAAAAGTATTTTAGCTTCAACCTCACTGATATTTGGTGGTTTATAGCATATCCCTACAAACATTGTCTTTGTACTTTTACCTCCACTGCTAATTTCTATGTATGTATGTATGTCTTTATTTATATAGCGCCATTTATATACATAGCGCTTCACAGTAGTAATACACGTGACAATCATATAAATAACAAATAATACAAATAACAGAACATGGGAATAAGTTCCTCAGACATAAAAATTAACATTTAGGAAGAGGAGTTCCTGCTCCGAAGAGCTTACAATCTAATTGGTATGTAGGGAGAACGTACAGAGACAGTACGAGGGCGTTCTGGTAAGTGCGTATCCACAAGGTCTCTACATTTTCATAAACATCTTCCCTTATAATGGGTTTTAGATCTGGTTTACATATAAACATACTCCACCCTTTACGAAAAAGAGAATAACCCTCTAAATTAACTGCCCAGTCATGAGTTTCATCCCACCATGTTTCAGTAATGCCTATGATATCATACTGCTCCCTTGCAGCTATTAATTCAAGCTCCTCCATTTTATCTGTCAGGCTTCTTGCATTAGCAAGCATGCATTTAAGGTTTTTTTTCACTGCACTATTATCTTATCTGCTCCTGCCTTTCTACCCCTATTAGGTTTAGTCTTTAGAAGTTTTCTAGTATTATCTGTATCTGATATGGGTTTCTCCCTGCTTGCCAAACTCGCACTTGCCCCTATTCTACCTCCCTGCAGCTACATGCACACCCTGACACCCTGACACCTCCTACTCACACTCCCCACGCTGCAGCACACATTGACACCTCCTACTCATTCCCCACGCTGCTGCACACCCTGACACCTCCTACTCACACTCCCCACGCTGCAGAACACCCTGACACCTCCTACTCACACTCCCCACGCTGCAGCACACATTGACACCTCCTACTCACTCCCCACGCTGCTGCACACCCTGACACCTCCTACTCACTCCCCACGTCACATACTGCAGCACACCCTGACACCTCCTACTCACACTCCAGCACACCCTGACACCTCCTACTCACACTCCCCACGCTGCAGCACACCCTGATACCTCCTACTCACACTCCCCACGCTGCAGCACACCCTGACACCTCCTACTTACACTCCCCACGCTGCAGCACACCTTGACACCTCCTACTCACACTCCCCACTTCACATGCTCCAGCACACCCTGACACCTCCTACTCACACACCCCACGCTGCAGCACACCCTGACACCACCTACTCACACTCCCCACGCTACAGCACACCCTGACACCTCCTACTCACACTCCCCACGTCACACGCTGCAGCACACCCTGACACCACCTACTCACACTCCCCACGTCACACGCTGCAGCACACCCTGACACACCCTACGTCACACGCTGCCGCACACCCTGACACCTCCTACTCACACTCCACATGTCACACGCTGCAGCACACCGACACCTCCTACTCACACTCCCCACGCTGCAGCACACCCTGACAACTCCTACTCACACTCCCCACGCTGCTGCACATCCTGACACCTCCTACTCACACTCCCCATGTCACACGCTGCAGCACACCCTGACACCTCCTGCATACACTCCCCACGCTGCAGCACACCCTGACACCTCCTACTCACACTCCCCACATCACACGCTCCAGCACACCCTGACACCTCCTACTCACACACCCCACGCTGCAGCACACCCTGACACCTCCTACTCACACTCCCCACGCTGCAGCACACCCTGACACCACCTACTCACACTCCCCACGCTGCAGCAAACCCTCACACCTCCTACTCGCACTCCCCCCGTCACACGCTGCAGCACACCCTGATACCTCCTACTCACACTCCACATGTCACACGCTGCAGCACACCCTGACACCTCCTACTCACACTCCACATGCCACACGCTGCAGCACACCCTGACACCACCTACTCACACTCCTCATGCCACACGCTGCAGCACACCCTGACACTCCCCACGTCACACGCTGCCGCACACCCTGACACCTCCTACTCACACTCCACATGTCACACGCTGCAGCACACCCTGACACCACAAACTCACTCCCCATGCCACACGCTGCAGCACACCCTGACACCACCTACTCACACTCCTCATGCCACACACTGCAGCACACCAGGAACTGGAGCAGAGTGCTTTGATATACTGATGCAGGATGAACGTGTCCCAGTTTTGCGCTGAACTTTGGAGAGTTTTATCATTTGTTTTCTTAACAATATTTACCTAATTTGTTTGTTTGTGATCCTTGAATGTACAGGTAATTAATAATCCGCACGTTCTTTCTTTTGTTGTTTTTGAATTAATTAACTAAATACTTTGTTTTAATTACTATGTACCAGACACAACATAGGCTATGGTGAGTAAGAAAGAGACAACAACCCTTCATCCTGAAGTGTACAGCAAATAAAAACCCTACGCTGTGCGCACATTCACATTTGTCAGACTTGTCTGCCACGCTGCCCTTCCTCATTATCTCTTGGCATAGAATGCTTCCACTGCCGCCAGGGATTCTGGGTAATGACATGCAAATAAGCCCTCACAGGGTGTCACTTTTTACTATAAAAGATTACACTTAAAAAAAAAACTCCAGAAACTTCTTTTACACTGGAAGGAAAAAAGTGTGTGTGTGACGCGCACGCGCATTTTAAGGGAAACTTTTTATTTTGTCACTGTTTTCTCACAGAAGTTGTATTTGTGATGGTGATGTTTTTAATTAAAAATCAAAACACAATTTCAGTGACAAAACGCAAAGAAGTCTGACTTAGAACGCGCGTGCGCGACACACACCACGTTTTACCTATTTGCACATCTATATGTACAGTAACAGAATTCAATGTGTATGTGTCTGTGTCTGTGTCTGTGTGTGTGTGTGTGTGTGCTCCGCCTGCCCAGCCGGCGCCTACTGCAAATTCAGGATGGAGTGCTGAGGCAGCGTGCTGAGCCATCGCGCCGAGCTGTTGGCGGCGCCAACTGCGCAGGCGTGCCAAGCCGATGGCAACGGCGCATACTGTGCAGCAGTGAAGTCACTTCCGGGAGTGCGCTTCCGTCACAAACAAGGCAATTTACTACAAAGGAAATGTTCATATGGTAGGTGCGAGCACAGACGTTTCACTTCAATAAGTAAAAAACAGTGGCGTATGTTTATTTCTGATTTATCACTACACTGATTCTGCTTTCATCTCTGTTTTTTCCCAGCTGATTTTTATTTAATCCCTACAAAAATTAGAACAAAACCTAAAATAATATAGGTGCTAATTCTCACGCTATTACAAGTCAGAGAACCTGATCTAAAAATAGGAAAACAGAAGAGAAGATCCATTGTAATCTGCATCGCAAAATGCTCTGTGCTGCCGGCTGGGGTGGAACAAGCAAAGTGAGAAGACACAGCAGGAGTTCCCATGTGGAACAGAGGAAAGTGAGAAGACACCGTAGGAATTCCCATGTGGAACAGAGGAAAGTGAGAAGACACAGCAGGAGTTCCCATGTGGAACGAGGAAAGTGAGAAGACACAGCAGGAGTTCCCATGTGGAACGAGGAAAGTGAGAAGACACAGCAGGAGTTCCCATGTGGAACAGAGGAAAGTGAGAAGACACCGTAGGAATTCCCATGTGGAACAGAGGAAAGTGAGAATACACAGCAGGAATTCCCATGTGGAACGAGGAAAGTGAGAAGACACATCAGGAGTTCCCGTGTGGAACAGAGGAAAGTGAGAAGACACAGCAGGAGTTCCCATGTGGAATAGAGGAAAGTGAGAAGACACAGCAGGAATTCCCATGTGGAACAGAGGAAAATAAGAAGACACAGCAGGAGTTCCCATGTGGAACAGAGGAAAGTGAGAAGACACAGCAGGAGTTCCCATGTGGAACAGAGGAAAGTGAGAAGACACAGCAGGAGTTCCCATGTGGAACGAGGAAAGTGAGAAGACACAGCAGGAGTTCCCATGTGGAACAGAGGAAAGTGAGAAGACACAGCAGGAGTTCCCATGTGGAACAGAGGAAAGTAAGAAGACACAGCAGGAGTTCCCATGTGGAATAGAGGAAAGTGAGAAGACACAGCAGGAGTTCCCATGTGGAACGAGGAAAGTGAGAAGACACAGCAGGAGTTCCCATGTGGAACGAGGAAAGTGAGAAGACACAGCAGGAGTTCCCATGTGGAACGAGGAAAGTGAGAAGACACAGCAGGAGTTCCCATGTGGAACACAGGAAAGTGAGAAGACACAGCAGGAGTTCCCATGTAGAACAGAGGAAAGTGAGAAGACACAGCAGGAGTTCCCATGTGGAACAGAGGAAAGTGAGAAGACACAGCAGGAGTTCCCATGTGGAACAGAGACAAGTGAGAAGACACAGCATGAGTTCCCATGTGGAATGAGGAAAGTGAGAAGACACAGCAGGAGTTCCCATTTGTAACAGAGGAAAGTGAGAAGACACCGCAGGAGTTCCCAAGTGGAACAGAGGAAAGTGAGAAGACACAGCAGGAGTTCCCATGTGGAGCAGAGGAAAGTAAGAAGACAGAGCAGGAGTTCCCATGTGGAACAAGGAAAGTGAGAAGACACAGCAGGAGTTCCCATGTGGAACAGAGGAAAGTGAGAAGACACAGCAGGAGTTCCCATGTGGAACAAGGAAAGTGAGAAGACACATCAGGAGTTCCCATGTGGAACAGAGGAAAGTGAGAAGACACAGCAGGAGTTCCCATGTGGAACAGAGGAAAGTGAGAAGACACAGCAGGAGTTCCCATGTGGAACAGAGGAAAGTGAGAAGACACAGCAGGAGTTCCCATGTGGAACGAGGAAAGTGAGAAGACACAGCAGGAGTTCCCATGTGGAACGAGGAAAGTGAGAAGACACAGCAGGAGTTCCCATGTGGAACAGAGGAAAGTAAGAAGACACAGCAGGAGTTCCCATGTGGAATAGAGGAAAGTGAGAAGACACAGCAGGAGTTCCCATGTGGAACAGAGGAAAGTGAGAAGACACAGCAGGAGTTCCCATGTGGAACGAGGAAAGTGAGAAGACACAGCAGGAGTTCCCATGTGGAACGAGGAAAGTGAGAAGACACAGCAGGAGTTCCCATGTGGAACGAGGAAAGTGAGAAGACACAGCAGGAGTTCCCATGTGGAACACAGGAAAGTGAGAAGACACAGCAGGAGTTCCCATGTAGAACATGGAAAGTAAGAAGACACAGCAGGAGTTCCCATGTGGAACAGAGGAAAGTGAGAAGACACAGCAGGAGTTCCCATGTGGAACAGAGACAAGTGAGAAGACACAGCATGAGTTCCCATGTGGAATGAGGAAAGTGAGAAGACACAGCAGGAGTTCCCATGTGGAACAGAGGAAAGTGAGAAGACACAGCAGGAGTTCCCATGTGGAACAAGGAAAGTGAGAAGACACATCAGGAGTTCCCATGTGGAACAGAGGAAAGTGAGAAGACACAGCAGGAGTTCCCATGTGGAACAGAGAAAAGTGAGAAGACACAGCAGGAGTTCCCATGTGGAACAGAGAAAAGTGAGAAGACACAGCAGGAGTTCCCATGTGGAACAGAGGAAAGTGAGAAGACACAGCAGGAGTTCCCATGTGGAATAGAGGAAAGGGAGAAGACACAGCAGGAGTTCCCATGTTGAACAGAGGAAAGTGAGAAGACACAGCAGGAGTTCCCATGTGGAACAGAGGAAAGTAAGAAGACACAGCAGGAGTTCCCATGTGGAATAGAGGAAAGTGAGAAGACACAGCAGGAGTTCCCATGTGGAACAGAGGAAAGTGAGAAGACACAGCAGGAGTTCCCATGTGGAACGAGGAAAGTGAGAAGACACAGCAGGAGTTCCCATGTGGAACAAGGAAAGTGAGAAGACACAGCAGGAGTTCCCATGTGGAACGAGGAAAGTGAGAAGACACAGCAGGAGTTCCCATGTGGAACACAGGAAAGTGAGAAGACACAGCAGGAGTTCCCATGTAGAACATGGAAAGTAAGAAGACACAGCAGGAGTTCCCATGTGGAACAGAGGAAAGTGAGAAGACACAGCAGGAGTTCCCATGTGGAACAGAGACAAGTGAGAAGACACAGCATGAGTTCCCATGTGGAATGAGGAAAGTGAGAAGACACAGCAGGAGTTCCCATGTGGAACAGAAGAAAGTGAGAAGACACAGCAGGAGTTCCCATGTGGAACAAGGAAAGTGAGAAGACACATCAGGAGTTCCCATGTGGAACAGAGGAAAGTGAGAAGACACAGCAGGAGTTCCCATGTGGAACAGAGAAAAGTGAGAAGACACAGCAGGAGTTCCCATGTGGAACAGAGAAAAGTGAGAAGACACAGCAGGAGTTCCCATGTGGAACAGAGGAAAGTGAGAAGACACAGCAGGAGTTCCCATGTGGAACAGAGGAAAGGGAGAAGACACAGCAGGAGTTCCCATGTTGAACAGAGGAAAGTGAGAAGACACAGCAGGAGTTCCCATGTGGAACAGAGGAAAGTGAGAAGACACAGCAGGAGTTCCCATGTGGAACAGAGGAATGTGAGAAGACACAGCAGGAGTTCCCATGAGGAACAGAGGAAAGTGAGAAGACACTGCAGGAGTTCCCATGAAGAACAGAGGAATGTGAGAAGACACAGCAGGAGTTCCCATGAGGAACAGAGGAAAGTGAGAAGACACAGCAGGAGTTCCCATGTGGAACAGAGGAAAGTGAGAAGACACAGCAGGAGTTCCCATGTGGAACAGAGAAAAGTGAGAAGACACAGCAGGAGTTCCCATGTGGAACAGAGAAAAGTGAGAAGACACAGCAGGAGTTCCCATGTGGAACAGAGGAAAGTGAGAAGACACAGCAGGAGTTCCCATGTGGAATAGAGGAAAGGGAGAAGACACAGCAGGAGTTCCCATGTTGAACAGAGGAAAGTGAGAAGACACAGCAGGAGTTCCCATGTGGAACAGAGGAAAGTAAGAAGACACAGCAGGAGTTCCCATGTGGAACAGAGGAAAGTGAGAAGACACAGCAGGAGTTCCCATGTGGAACAGAGGAAAGTGAGAAGACACAGCAGGAGTTCCCATGTGGAACGAGGAAAGTGAGAAGACACAGCAGGAGTTCCCATGTGGAACAAGGAAAGTGAGAAGACACAGCAGGAGTTCCCATGTGGAACGAGGAAAGTGAGAAGACACAGCAGGAGTTCCCATGTGGAACACAGGAAAGTGAGAAGACACAGCAGGAGTTCCCATGTAGAACATGGAAAGTAAGAAGACACAGCAGGAGTTCCCATGTGGAACAGAGGAAAGTGAGAAGACACAGCAGGAGTTCCCATGTGGAACAGAGACAAGTGAGAAGACACAGCATGAGTTCCCATGTGGAATGAGGAAAGTGAGAAGACACAGCAGGAGTTCCCATGTGGAACAGAAGAAAGTGAGAAGACACAGCAGGAGTTCCCATGTGGAACAAGGAAAGTGAGAAGACACATCAGGAGTTCCCATGTGGAACAGAGGAAAGTGAGAAGACACAGCAGGAGTTCCCATGTGGAACAGAGAAAAGTGAGAAGACACAGCAGGAGTTCCCATGTGGAACAGAGAAAAGTGAGAAGACACAGCAGGAGTTCCCATGTGGAACAGAGGAAAGTGAGAAGACACAGCAGGAGTTCCCATGTGGAATAGAGGAAAGGGAGAAGACACAGCAGGAGTTCCCATGTTGAACAGAGGAAAGTGAGAAGACACAGCAGGAGTTCCCATGTGGAACAGAGGAAAGTGAGAAGACACAGCAGGAGTTCCCATGTGGAACAGAGGAATGTGAGAAGACACAGCAGGAGTTCCCATGAGGAACAGAGGAAAGTGAGAAGACACTGCAGGAGTTCCCATGAAGAACAGAGGAATGTGAGAAGACACAGCAGGAGTTCCCATGAGGAACAGAGGAAAGTGAGAAGACACAGCAGGAGTTCCCATGTGGAACAGAGGAAAGTGAGAAGACACAGCAGGAGTTCCCATGAGGAACAGAGGAAAGTGAGAAGACACAGCAGGAGTTCCCATGTGGAACAGAGGAAAGTGAGAAGACACAGCAGGAGTTCCCATGTGGAACAGAGGAATGTGAGAAGACACAGCAGGAGTTCCCATGTGGAACAGAGGAAAGTGAGAAGACACAGCAGGAGTTCCCATGTGGAACAGAGGAATGTGAGAAGACACAGCAGGAGTTCCCATGTGGAACAGAGGAAAATGAGAAGACACAGCAGGTTAGGGCTAGGAAGAAGAAAGGAACACTAAGGTTGGTTAATTTACCTTAATGAGAGTTACATCACTTTCACGATAGGTCTCACTCGGGAAACTGGTTCTATCCAAGAAAGCTTTTGTTTGCTACATGGGACTGCACCTTTAAATTGCTAAGCGATTTGTTCATTTCCTGCCCATTTAAATGAGCACAGCAAGTTTGATAGTTGGCATTATCAGACAACCTTCAGAACTGTGCATGTTTCACAATCTTTTAGTACTTGTCAAACGCTGGCATTTGGTACAGGCCAACGCTCTGATATTTTCCAATTACCTTTTATAGCGTGCGCTGCTGTTTAATCTTGTCTTATTAAATGAGCTGTAAATCCCTGCTGACATCTTCAATGTTTGTGTGGCAATGGGCTGAATAAAGTTATTTGTGTGCCAGTGGTGGAGGCGCAAGCGTGATGACATCACAAAGTGACCTGGACCCAGAGATCTCTCAGTCTATACATGCCACAATCATGCCAGCAGTTACAACACACTCATGTTGCCCAAATCAAATATGGCCGCCCTGGCACTTTCCTGCTCCCTAGTCACCGTGCGATGGACTCACCACTTCTTCATCGGACAGCTCTCGGCCTTGGATGCTGCTGTTTTCTCTCACTGCCAGCTGGTGTTTCCTCCCCTTAATGTGGCTGAAGAGGTAAACTTCAGACGATATCTGATGGGAAGAGTTCAGATTCGTTACACATTGTGTGATTAAGGGCACGCGGTTCAAGGGATCTTCCTCAGCAGAACCGCCACCACCACAGCCAGGCTCAGAAAAGGCCCCACATCATCCTAGAAAATGGTGCATAGAAGTATTCCTGATCTGGCAGGTAAGAGTGGGACATCGGGAAGTGGAACAAAAAGTAAGATAGATTGCAGAGAGTGTGGCTTTATTCCTTCATTACGGAGAAGCCGAGACGTTCTCCTTGCAGACCACAAGGCCAATATATCCCAACTGGTATTGCCTATTTCCGAGTGCTAAGGTGCATGCAACTAATATTTTAGGGACAATGACACCCTTCCTGTGAAGAGATCGTGCCCACCATATAAATACTCTTACTTCCCAAGATGTCCATTGATAACATTTCAACTTTTTGAAAACCCAATAGCGGTATGTTTGACTAAAAGCTTTATTGAAGGGCTGGCCCTCTCCTACGATCAAAACGACCCAACATCACGGACATCTTTAGGGGTTTAATCTGAGTAATTCAGGCCTTTTAACATCATTCTGACATATACAGTTGAAGTATTATTTAATCCCGATTAAAAGTCAATGTGTAAGATGGGTTTGATCTCCTCTGGCTGCTCCCTTCTGTGATACCACTGTGCGCTGAACAGGAGTTTGCACAGGAAAAGCCCCCTCTCTCCTCCCTCCTTATCTGCATTGCAGAGGTTCTCAACTGCAGTCCTCAACCCCCCCAACAAGTCAGGTTTTGCAGGATATATCTGCTTCCCCACAGGTGGCTTAATCAGTGGATTGATCCACCTGTGCTGAAGCAGGGATATCCTGCAAAAACCTGACCTGTTGGGGGGGTCTTGAGGACTGGAGTTGAGCACCCCTGCTTTATTGGGTCTCACAGGGACAGGGTGCACTAGAGGCCCACCAACCGGGATTGCACCTTTTAGCAGATTGTACATCAAAGTGGAGGTACATTACAAAATGGCAGGAGGGTTTGTGAGTAGCAGGAGAGTCAGAGAAGACGTTGGACTCACCATCACGTTGCACAGAGAGCATTGCTTCTCCCGCTCGTACGGGGTCAGCTTGGGAGCGTAGTCTGTGTTTGCGTGTCGGCCGCTGCTCAGCTCCGCTGCCTTTTCCTTCCTCTGCTCAATCTGTTCCATGTGTCTCCGGATGCTCTCGTCGTGCTGAAGAGAAAGTGTTCACACTGAGCCCCGTCACTGCCGGAGAGGGGCGCTGCTCACCCCTCGAAAGGAGGCACCGCTGGAAATGTACATTTATATCTAAACGAGGCAGAATCCGTTCCTAATCACTTCGGAATTGCAATGGCAGAGATCCTGGCATGAGTGTCTCTTTATGTCACCCACGGGTCCCCAAACCTGCTTCCTTCACCTCATAGTCACACTGTAGTTACGCTGAAGCATTCTGGGTAGTGACACATACAGCATCAGAGTATGTGTAACCAAACCAAAGACCAGCAGCATCTGACAAATTTAATTTTGCACTGGATTAATAAGTGCCGTCTCTCCTACGACCATAATGAACCCAAATCAGTGACATGTTTGATGGATTATGTCTGAGACGCCTTTTAAACCATACCTAAAGTTAGTTTGTAATCATGGTGAGCTGCAAAATAAGAGGAGTTTGATCTCCTTTGGCTCCTCCCTTTGGTGATGTCACTGTGTGTTAGAGCGGGACTTCCCGTCCCCATTGTGTGATGTCACTGTGTGTTAGAGCAGGACTTCCCGTCCCCATTGTGTGATGTCACTGTGTGTTAGAGCAGAACTTCCCGTCCCCATTGTGTGATGTCACTGTGTGTTAGAGCAGGACTTCCCGTCCCCTTTGTGTGATGTCACTGTGTTAGAGCCGGACTTCCCCTCCCTATGGTGTGATGTCACTGTGTGTTAGAGCCAGACTTCCCCTCCCCATTGTGTGATGTCACTGTGTGTTAGAACAGGACTTCCCGTCCCCTTTGTGTGATGTCCCTGTGTGTTAGAGCAGGAGTTCCCCTCCCTATGGTGTGATGTCACTGTGTGTTAGAGCAGGACTTCCCATCCCCTTTGTGTGATGTCACTGTGTTAGAGCCGGAGTTCCCCTCCCTATGGTGTGATGTCACAGTGTGTTAGAGCAGGACTTCCCCTCCCTATGGTGTGATATCACTGTGTGTTAGAGCCGGACTTCCCCTCCCCATTGTGTGATGTCACTGTGTGTTAGAACAGGACTTCCCGTCCCCTTTGTGTGATGTCACTGTGTGTTAGAGCAGGACTTCCCCATCCCATTGTGTGATGTCACTGTGTGTTAGAGCCGGACTTCCCGTCCCCTTTGTGTGATGTCACTGTGTTAGAGCAGGACTTCCCCTCCCTTTGTGTGATGTCACTGTGTTAGAGCAGTACTTCCCCTCCCTTTGTGTGATGTCACTGTGTGTTAGAGCCGGAGTTCCCCTCCCTATGGTGTGATGTCACTGTGTGTTAGAGCAGGACTTCCCCTCCCCAGTGTGTTATGTCACTGTGTGTTAGAGCAGGACTTCCCGTCCCCTTTGTGTGATGTCACTGTGTTAGAGCAAGACTTCCCCTCCCTTTGTGTGAAGTCACTGT
>NW_027456585.1:300000-401066 GCF_040206685.1 Ascaphus truei | reverse complement strand
TGGTTACCCCCTCTCGGAACCACAGACTTAGAAATCGCCAGCTCATATACAGTGCATAAAATATATTTATATATATACCCTTATACACCATTTAATAAAAAATATCACAAAATTCTTCTAAGTCCCTCGGGAAGAGTGAAAGACGCGCACGTTCATTTTCAGAGCTCCTAGACCTTCCTATAAGAAGTTAGCCAAAAAGTAGCTTCGAAAAACGCTTAGGTTAAGTTTCAGAGTTGCTTCTAATGTACCAAAGCTGGACTTAGACATAATTTCACTCTCACAACATTATGGCTGGTTGGAGACAGTCCGAACCACAAGTACCGGGTCCATGGTTCTGGCCGTATACTGGGGGGGCGGGGACGACTCCCATTAACCCCTGACTATACCGGGGATACGCTTATCACAATGCCTTTCTGGTCTGTGCTGAAGCACGGCATTCTGGCAGCCAAGTGGCTTGACCTTTATTAGTGAGCCTGGTTACCCCCTCTCGGAACCACAGACTTAGAAATCGCCAGCTCATATACAGTGCATAAAATATATTTATATATATATACCCTTATACACCATTTAATAAAAAATATCACAAAATTCTTCTAAGTCCCTCGGGAAGAGTGAAAGACGCGCACGTTCATTTTCAGAGCTCCTAGACCTTCCTATAAGAAGTTAGCCAAAAAGTAGCTTCGAAAAACGCTTAGGTTAAGTTTCAGAGTTGCTTCTAATGTACCAAAGCTGGACTTAGACATAATTTCACTCTCACAACATTATGGCTGGTTGGAGAGAGTCCGAACCACAAGTACCGGGTCCATGGTTCTGGCCGTATACTGGGGGGACGGAGACGACTCCCATTAACCCCTGACTATACCGGGGATACGCTTATCACAATGCCTTTCTGGTCTGTGCTGAAGCACGGCATTCTGGCAGCCAAGTGGCTTGACCTTTATTAGTGAGCCTGGTTACCCCCTCTCGGAACCACAGACTTAGAAATCGCCAGCTCATATACAGTGCATAAAATATATTTATATATATACCCTTATACACCATTTAATAAAAAATATCACAAAATTCTTCTAAGTCCCTCGGGAAGAGTGAAAGACGCGCACGTTCATTTTCAGAGCTCCTAGACCTTCCTATAAGAAGTTAGCCAAAAATGTAGCTTCGAAAAACGCTTAGGTTAAGTTTCAGAGTTGCTTCTAATGTACCAAAGCTGGACTTAGACATAATTTCACTCTCACAACATTATGGCTGGTTGGAGAGAGTCCGAACCACAAGTACCGGGTCCATGGTTCTGGCCGTATACTGGGGGGACGGGGACGACTCCCATTAACCCCTGACTATACCGGGGATACGCTTATCACAATGCCTTTCTGGTCTGTGCTGAAGCAGGGCATTCTGGCAGCCAAGTGGCTTGACCTTTATTAGTGAGCCTGGTTACCCCCTCTCGGAACCACAGACTTAGAAATCGCCAGCTCATATACAGTGCATAAAATATATTTATATATATACCCTTATACACCATTTTAATAAAAAATATCACAAAATTCTTCTAAGTCCCTCGGGAAGAGTGAAAGATGCGCACGTTCATTTTCAGAGCTCCTAGACCTTCCTATAAGAAGTTAGCCAAAAAGTAGCTTCGAAAAACGCTTAGGTTAAGTTTCAGAGTTGCTTCTAATGTACCAAAGCTGGACTTAGACATAATTTCACTCTCACAACATTATGGCTGGTTGGAGACAGTCCGAACCACAAGTACCGGGTCCATGGTTCTGGCCGTATACTGGGGGGGCGGGGACGACTCCCATTAACCCCTGACTATACCGGGGATAC
Organism: Ascaphus truei; assembly: GCF_040206685.1. Taxonomy (NCBI): domain Eukaryota; kingdom Metazoa; phylum Chordata; class Amphibia; order Anura; family Ascaphidae; genus Ascaphus; species Ascaphus truei. The sequence goes on along the minus strand of NW_027456585.1, from coordinate 399,245 downwards.
GCTTATCACAATGCCTTTCTGGTCTGTGCTGAAGCACGGCATTCTGGCAGCCAAGTGGCTTGACCTTTATTAGTGAGCCTGGTTACTCCCTCTCGGAACCACAGACTTAGAAATCGCCAGCTCATATACAGTGCATAAAATATATTTATATATATACCCTTATACACCATTTAATAAAAAATATCACAAAATTCTTCTAAGTCCCTCGGGAAGAGTGAAAGACGCGCACGTTCATTTTCAGAGCTCCTAGACCTTCCTATAAGAAGTTAGCCAAAAAGTAGCTTCGAAAAACGCTTAGGTTAAGTTTCAGAGTTGCTTCTAATGTACCAAAGCTGGACTTAGACATAATTTCACTCTCACAACATTATGGCTGGTTGGAGAGAGTCCGTACCACAAGTACCGGGTCCATGGTTCTGGCCGTATACTGGGGGGACGGGGACGACTCCCATTAACCCCTGACTATACCGGGGATACGCTTATCACAATGCCTTTCTGGTCTGTGCTGAAGCAGGGCATTCTGGCAGCCAAGTGGCTTGACCTTTATTAGTGAGCCTGGTTACCCCCTCTCGGAACCACAGACTTAGAAATCGCCAGCTCATATACAGTGCATAAAATATATTTATATATATACCCTTATACACCATTTAATAAAAAATATCACAAAATTCTTCTAAGTCCCTCGGGAAGAGTGAAAGACGCGCACGTTCATTTTCAGAGCTCCTAGACCTTCCTATAAGAAGTTAGCCAAAAAGTAGCTTCGAAAAACGCTTAGGTTAAGTTTCAGAGTTGCTTCTAATGTACCAAAGCTGGACTTAGACATAATTTCACTCTCACAACATTATGGCTGGTTGGAGAGAGTCCGAACCACAAGTACCGGGTCCATGGTTCTGGCCGTATACTGGGGGGACGGGGACGACTCCCATTAACCCCTGACTATACCGGGGATACGCTTATCACAATGCCTTTCTGGTCTGTGCTGAAGCAGGGCATTCTGGCAGCCAAGTGGCTTGACCTTTATTAGTGAGCCTGGTTACCCCCTCTCGGAACCACAGACTTAGAAATCGCCAGCTCATATACAGTGCATAAAATATATTTATATATATACCCTTATACACCATTTTAATAAAAAATATCACAAAATTCTTCTAAGTCCCTCGGGAAGAGTGAAAGACGCGCACGTTCATTTTCAGAGCTTCTAGACCTTCCTATAAGAAGTTAGCCAAAAAGTAGCTTCGAAAAACGCTTAGGTTAAGTTTCAGAGTTGCTTCTAATGTACCAAAGCTGGACTTAGACATAATTTCACTCTCACAACATTATGGCTGGTTGGAGACAGTCCGAACCACAAGTACCGGGTCCATGGTTCTGGCCGTATACTGGGGGGACGGGGACGACTCCCATTAACCCCTGACTATACCGGGGATACGCTTATCACAATGCCTTTCTGGTCTGTGCTGAAGCAGGGCATTCTGGCAGCCAAGTGGCTTGACCTTTATTAGTGAGCCTGGTTACCCCCTCTCGGAACCACAGACTTAGAAATCGCCAGCTCATATACAGTGCATAAAATATATTTATATATATACCCTTATACACCATTTTAATAAAAAATATCACAAAATTCTTCTAAGTCCCTCGGGAAGAGTGAAAGACGCGCACGTTCATTTTCAGAGCTCCTAGACCTTCCTATAAGAAGTTAGCCAAAAAGTAGCTTCGAAAAACGCTTAGGTAAAGTTTCAGAGTTGCTTCTAATGTACCAAAGCTGGACTTAGACATAATTTCACTCTCACAACATTATGGCTGGTTGGAGAGAGTCCGAACCACAAGTACCGGGTCCATGGTTCTGGCCGTATACTGGGGGGACGGGGACGACTCCCATTAACCCCTGACTATACCGGGGATACGCTTATCACAATGCCTTTCTGGTCTGTGCTGAAGCAGGGCATTCTGGCAGCCAAGTGGCTTGACCTTTATTAGTGAGCCTGGTTACCCCCTCTCGGAACCACAGACTTAGAAATCGCCAGCTCATATACAGTGCATAAAATATATTTATATATATACCCTTATACACCATTTAATAAAAAATATCACAAAATTCTTCTAAGTCCCTCGGGAAGAGTGAAAGACGCGCACGTTCATTTTCAGAGCTTCTAGACCTTCCTATAAGAAGTTAGCCAAAAAGTAGCTTCGAAAAACGCTTAGGTTAAGTTTCAGAGTTGCTTCTAATGTACCAAAGCTGGACTTAGACATAATTTCACTCTCACAACATTATGGCTGGTTGGAGACAGTCCGAACCACAAGTACCGGGTCCATGGTTCTGGCCGTATACTGGGGGGACGGGGACGACTCCCATTAACCCCTGACTATACCGGGGATACGCTTATCACAATGCCTTTCTGGTCTGTGCTGAAGCAGGGCATTCTGGCAGCCAAGTGGCTTGACCTTTATTAGTGAGCCTGGTTACCCCCTCTCGGAACCACAGACTTAGAAATCGCCAGCTCATATACAGTGCATAAAATATATTTATATATATACCCTTATACACCATTTAATAAAAAATATCACAAAATTCTTCTAAGTCCCTCGGGAAGAGTGAAAGACGCGCACGTTCATTTTCAGAGCTTCTAGACCTTCCTATAAGAAGTTAGCCAAAAAGTAGCTTCGAAAAACGCTTAGGTTAAGTTTCAGAGTTGCTTCTAATGTACCAAAGCTGGACTTAGACATAATTTCACTCTCACAACATTATGGCTGGTTGGAGACAGTCCGAACCACAAGTACCGGGTCCATGGTTCTGGCCGTATACTGGGGGGGCGGGGACGACTCCCATTAACCCCTGACTATACCGGGGATACGCTTATCACAATGCCTTTCTGGTCTGTGCTGAAGCACGGCATTCTGGCAGCCAAGTGGCTTGACCTTTATTAGTGAGCCTGGTTACCCCCTCTCGGAACCACAGACTTAGAAATCGCCAGCTCATATATAGTGCATAAAATATATTTATATATATATACCCTTATACACCATTTAATAAAAAATATCACAAAATTCTTCTAAGTCCCTCGGGAAGAGTGAAAGACGCGCACGTTCATTTTCAGAGCTCCTAGACCTTCCTATAAGAAGTTAGCCAAAAAGTAGCTTCGAAAAACGCATAGGTTAAGTTTCAGAGTTGCTTCTAATGTACCAAAGCTGGACTTAGACATAATTTCACTCTCACAACATTATGGCTGGTTGGAGAGAGTCCGAACCACAAGTACCGGGTCCATGGTTCTGGCCGTATACTGGGGGGACGGGGACGACTCCCATTAACCCCTGACTATACCGGGGATACGCTTATCACAATGCCTTTCTGGTCTGTGCTGAAGCAGGGCATTCTGGCAGCCAAGTGGCTTGACCTTTATTAGTGAGCCTGGTTACCCCCTCTCGGAACCACAGACTTAGAAATCGCCAGCTCATATACAGTGCATAAAATATATTTATATATATACCCTTATACACCATTTAATAAAAAATATCACAAAATTCTTCTAAGTCCCTCGGGAAGAGTGAAAGACGCGCACGTTCATTTTCAGAGCTCCTAGACCTTCCTATAAGAAGTTAGCCAAAAAGTAGCTTCGAAAAACGCTTAGGTTAAGTTTCAGAGTTGCTTCTAATGTACCAAAGCTGGACTTAGACATAATTTCACTCTCACAACATTATGGCTGGTTGGAGAGAGTCCGAACCACAAGTACCGGGTCCATGGTTCTGGCCGTATACTGGGGGGACGGGGACGACTCCCATTAACCCCTGACTATACCGGGGATACGCTTATCACAATGCCTTTCTGGTCTGTGCTGAAGCAGGGCATTCTGGCAGCCAAGTGGCTTGACCTTTATTAGTGAGCCTGGTTACCCCCTCTCGGAACCACAGACTTAGAAATCGCCAGCTCATATACAGTGCATAAAATATATTTATATATATACCCTTATACACCATTTTAATAAAAAATATCACAAAATTCTTCTAAGTCCCTCGGGAAGAGTGAAAGACGCGCACGTTCATTTTCAGAGCTCCTAGACCTTCCTATAAGAAGTTAGCCAAAAAGTAGCTTCGAAAAACGCTTAGGTTAAGTTTCAGAGTTGCTTCTAATGTACCAAAGCTGGACTTAGACATAATTTCACTCTCACAACATTATGGCTGGTTGGAGAGAGTCCGAACCACAAGTACCGGGTCCATGGTTCTGGCCGTATACTGGGGGGACGGGGACGACTCCCATTAACCCCTGACTATACCGGGGATACGCTTATCACAATGCCTTTCTGGTCTGTGCTGAAGCAGGGCATTCTGGCAGCCAAGTGGCTTGACCTTTATTAGTGAGCCTGGTTACCCCCTCTCGGAACCACAGACTTAGAAATCGCCAGCTCATATACAGTGCATAAAATATATTTATATATATACCCTTATACACCATTTTAATAAAAAATATCACAAAATTCTTCTAAGTCCCTCGGGAAGAGTGAAAGATGCGCACGTTCATTTTCAGAGCTCCTAGACCTTCCTATAAGAAGTTAGCCAAAAAGTAGCTTCGAAAAACGCTTAGGTTAAGTTTCAGAGTTGCTTCTAATGTACCAAAGCTGGACTTAGACATAATTTCACTCTCACAACATTATGGCTGGTTGGAGACAGTCCGAACCACAAGTACCGGGTCCATGGTTCTGGCCGTATACTGGGGGGGCGGGGACGACTCCCATTAACCCCTGACTATACCGGGGATACGCTTATCACAATGCCTTTCTGGTCTGTGCTGAAGCACGGCATTCTGGCAGCCAAGTGGCTTGACCTTTATTAGTGAGCCTGGTTACTCCCTCTCGGAACCACAGACTTAGAAATCGCCAGCTCATATACAGTGCATAAAATATATTTATATATATACCCTTATACACCATTTAATAAAAAATATCACAAAATTCTTCTAAGTCCCTCGGGAAGAGTGAAAGACGCGCACGTTCATTTTCAGAGCTCCTAGACCTTCCTATAAGAAGTTAGCCAAAAAGTAGCTTCGAAAAACGCTTAGGTTAAGTTTCAGAGTTGCTTCTAATGTACCAAAGCTGGACTTAGACATAATTTCACTCTCACAACATTATGGCTGGTTGGAGAGAGTCCGTACCACAAGTACCGGGTCCATGGTTCTGGCCGTATACTGGGGGGACGGGGACGACTCCCATTAACCCCTGACTATACCGGGGATACGCTTATCACAATGCCTTTCTGGTCTGTGCTGAAGCAGGGCATTCTGGCAGCCAAGTGGCTTGACCTTTATTAGTGAGCCTGGTTACCCCCTCTCGGAACCACAGACTTAGAAATCGCCAGCTCATATACAGTGCATAAAATATATTTATATATATACCCTTATACACCATTTAATAAAAAATATCACAAAATTCTTCTAAGTCCCTCGGGAAGAGTGAAAGACGCGCACGTTCATTTTCAGAGCTCCTAGACCTTCCTATAAGAAGTTAGCCAAAAAGTAGCTTCGAAAAACGCTTAGGTTAAGTTTCAGAGTTGCTTCTAATGTACCAAAGCTGGACTTAGACATAATTTCACTCTCACAACATTATGGCTGGTTGGAGAGAGTCCGAACCACAAGTACCGGGTCCATGGTTCTGGCCGTATACTGGGGGGACGGGGACGACTCCCATTAACCCCTGACTATACCGGGGATACGCTTATCACAATGCCTTTCTGGTCTGTGCTGAAGCAGGGCATTCTGGCAGCCAAGTGGCTTGACCTTTATTAGTGAGCCTGGTTACCCCCTCTCGGAACCACAGACTTAGAAATCGCCAGCTCATATACAGTGCATAAAATATATTTATATATATACCCTTATACACCATTTTAATAAAAAATATCACAAAATTCTTCTAAGTCCCTCGGGAAGAGTGAAAGACGCGCACGTTCATTTTCAGAGCTTCTAGACCTTCCTATAAGAAGTTAGCCAAAAAGTAGCTTCGAAAAACGCTTAGGTTAAGTTTCAGAGTTGCTTCTAATGTACCAAAGCTGGACTTAGACATAATTTCACTCTCACAACATTATGGCTGGTTGGAGAGAGTCCGAACCACAAGTACCGGGTCCATGGTTCTGGCCGTATACTGGGGGGACGGGGACGACTCCCATTAACCCCTGACTATACCGGGGATACGCTTATCACAATGCCTTTCTGGTCTGTGCTGAAGCAGGGCATTCTGGCAGCCAAGTGGCTTGACCTTTATTAGTGAGCCTGGTTACCCCCTCTCGGAACCACAGACTTAGAAATCGCCAGCTCATATACAGTGCATAAAATATATTTATATATATACCCTTATACACCATTTTAATAAAAAATATCACAAAATTCTTCTAAGTCCCTCGGGAAGAGTGAAAGACGCGCACGTTCATTTTCAGAGCTCCTAGACCTTCCTATAAGAAGTTAGCCAAAAAGTAGCTTCGAAAAACGCTTAGGTAAAGTTTCAGAGTTGCTTCTAATGTACCAAAGCTGGACTTAGACATAATTTCACTCTCACAACATTATGGCTGGTTGGAGACAGTCCGAACCACAAGTACCGGGTCCATGGTTCTGGCCGTATACTGGGGGGACGGGGACGACTCCCATTAACCCCTGACTATACCGGGGATACGCTTATCACAATGCCTTTCTGGTCTGTGCTGAAGCAGGGCATTCTGGCAGCCAAGTGGCTTGACCTTTATTAGTGAGCCTGGTTACCCCCTCTCGGAACCACAGACTTAGAAATCGCCAGCTCATATACAGTGCATAAAATATATTTATATATATACCCTTATACACCATTTAATAAAAAATATCACAAAATTCTTCTAAGTCCCTCGGGAAGAGTGAAAGACGCGCACGTTCATTTTCAGAGCTTCTAGACCTTCCTATAAGAAGTTAGCCAAAAAGTAGCTTCGAAAAACGCTTAGGTTAAGTTTCAGAGTTGCTTCTAATGTACCAAAGCTGGACTTAGACATAATTTCACTCTCACAACATTATGGCTGGTTGGAGACAGTCCGAACCACAAGTACCGGGTCCATGGTTCTGGCCGTATACTGGGGGGACGGGGACGACTCCCATTAACCCCTGACTATACCGGGGATACGCTTATCACAATGCCTTTCTGGTCTGTGCTGAAGCAGGGCATTCTGGCAGCCAAGTGGCTTGACCTTTATTAGTGAGCCTGGTTACCCCCTCTCGGAACCACAGACTTAGAAATCGCCAGCTCATATACAGTGCATAAAATATATTTATATATATACCCTTATACACCATTTAATAAAAAATATCACAAAATTCTTCTAAGTCCCTCGGGAAGAGTGAAAGACGCGCACGTTCATTTTCAGAGCTTCTAGACCTTCCTATAAGAAGTTAGCCAAAAAGTAGCTTCGAAAAACGCTTAGGTTAAGTTTCAGAGTTGCTTCTAATGTACCAAAGCTGGACTTAGACATAATTTCACTCTCACAACATTATGGCTGGTTGGAGACAGTCCGAACCACAAGTACCGGGTCCATGGTTCTGGCCGTATACTGGGGGGGCGGGGACGACTCCCATTAACCCCTGACTATACCGGGGATACGCTTATCACAATGCCTTTCTGGTCTGTGCTGAAGCACGGCATTCTGGCAGCCAAGTGGCTTGACCTTTATTAGTGAGCCTGGTTACCCCCTCTCGGAACCACAGACTTAGAAATCGCCAGCTCATATATAGTGCATAAAATATATTTATATATATATACCCTTATACACCATTTAATAAAAAATATCACAAAATTCTTCTAAGTCCCTCGGGAAGAGTGAAAGACGCGCACGTTCATTTTCAGAGCTCCTAGACCTTCCTATAAGAAGTTAGCCAAAAAGTAGCTTCGAAAAACGCATAGGTTAAGTTTCAGAGTTGCTTCTAATGTACCAAAGCTGGACTTAGACATAATTTCACTCTCACAACATTATGGCTGGTTGGAGAGAGTCCGAACCACAAGTACCGGGTCCATGGTTCTGGCCGTATACTGGGGGGACGGGGACGACTCCCATTAACCCCTGACTATACCGGGGATACGCTTATCACAATGCCTTTCTGGTCTGTGCTGAAGCAGGGCATTCTGGCAGCCAAGTGGCTTGACCTTTATTAGTGAGCCTGGTTACCCCCTCTCGGAACCACAGACTTAGAAATCGCCAGCTCATATACAGTGCATAAAATATATTTATATATATACCCTTATACACCATTTAATAAAAAATATCACAAAATTCTTCTAAGTCCCTCGGGAAGAGTGAAAGACGCGCACGTTCATTTTCAGAGCTCCTAGACCTTCCTATAAGAAGTTAGCCAAAAAGTAGCTTCGAAAAACGCTTAGGTTAAGTTTCAGAGTTGCTTCTAATGTACCAAAGCTGGACTTAGACATAATTTCACTCTCACAACATTATGGCTGGTTGGAGAGAGTCCGAACCACAAGTACCGGGTCCATGGTTCTGGCCGTATACTGGGGGGACGGGGACGACTCCCATTAACCCCTGACTATACCGGGGATACGCTTATCACAATGCCTTTCTGGTCTGTGCTGAAGCAGGGCATTCTGGCAGCCAAGTGGCTTGACCTTTATTAGTGAGCCTGGTTACCCCCTCTCGGAACCACAGACTTAGAAATCGCCAGCTCATATACAGTGCATAAAATATATTTATATATATACCCTTATACACCATTTTAATAAAAAATATCACAAATTTCTTGTAAGTCCCTCGGGAAGAGTGGAAGACGCGCACGTTCATTTTCAGAGCTCCTAGACCTTCCTATAAGAAGTAAGCCAAAAAGTAGCTTCGAAAAACGCTTAGGTTAAGTTTCAGAGTTGCTTCTAATGTACCAAAGCTGGACTTAGACATAATTTCACTCTCACAACATTATGGCTGGTTGGAGAGAGTCCGAACCACAAGTACCGGGTCCATGGTTCTGGCCGTATACTGGGGGGACGGGGACGACTCCCATTAACCCCTGACTATACCGGGGATACGCTTATCACAATGCCTTTCTGGTCTGTGCTGAAGCAGGGCATTCTGGCAGCCAAGTGGCTTGACCTTTATTAGTGAGCCTGGTTACCCCCTCTCGGAACCACAGACTTAGAAATCGCCAGCTCATATACAGTGCATAAAATATATTTATATATATACCCTTATACACCATTTTAATAAAAAATATCACAAAATTCTTCTAAGTCCCTCGGGAAGAGTGAAAGACGCGCACGTTCATTTTCAGAGCTCCTAGACCTTCCTATAAGAAGTTAGCCAAAAAGTAGCTTCGAAAAACGCTTAGGTTAAGTTTCAGAGTTGCTTCTAATGTACCAAAGCTGGACTTAGACATAATTTCACTCTCACAACATTATGGCTGGTTGGAGACAGTCCGAACCACAAGTACCGGGTCCATGGTTCTGGCCGTATACTGGGGGGACGGGGACGACTCCCATTAACCCCTGACTATACCGGGGATACGCTTATCACAATGCCTTTCTGGTCTGTGCTGAAGCACGGCATTCTGGCAGCCAAGTGGCTTGACCTTTATTAGTGAGCCTGGTTACCCCCTCTCGGAACCACAGACTTAGAAATCGCCAGCTCATATACAGTGCATAAAATATATTTATATATATACCCTTATACACCATTTTAATAAAAAATATCACAAAATTCTTCTAAGTCCCTCGGGAAGAGTGAAAGACGCGCACGTTCATTTTCAGAGCTTCTAGACCTTCCTATAAGAAGTTAGCCAAAAAGTAGCTTCGAAAAACGCTTAGGTTAAGTTTCAGAGTTGCTTCTAATGTACCAAAGCTGGACTTAGACATAATTTCACTCTCACAACATTATGGCTGGTTGGAGACAGTCCGAACCACAAGTACCGGGTCCATGGTTCTGGCCGTATACTGGGGGGACGGGGACGACTCCCATTAACCCCTGACTATACCGGGGATACGCTTATCACAATGCCTTTCTGGTCTGTGCTGAAGCAGGGCATTCTGGCAGCCAAGTGGCTTGACCTTTATTAGTGAGCCTGGTTACCCCCTCTCGGAACCACAGACTTAGAAATCGCCAGCTCATATACAGTGCATAAAATATATTTATATATATACCCTTATACACCATTTAATAAAAAATATCACAAAATTCTTCTAAGTCCCTCGGGAAGAGTGAAAGACGCGCACGTTCATTTTCAGAGCTCCTAGACCTTCCTATAAGAAGTTAGCCAAAAAGTAGCTTCGAAAAACGCTTAGGTTAAGTTTCAGAGTTGCTTCTAATGTACCAAAGCTGGACTTAGACATAATTTCACTCTCACAACATTATGGCTGGTTGGAGAGAGTCCGAACCACAAGTACCGGGTCCATGGTTCTGGCCGTATACTGGGGGGACGGGGACGACTCCCATTAACCCCTGACTATACCGGGGATACGCTTATCACAATGCCTTTCTGGTCTGTGCTGAAGCAGGGCATTCTGGCAGCCAAGTGGCTTGACCTTTATTAGTGAGCCTGGTTACCCCCTCTCGGAACCACAGACTTAGAAATCGCCAGCTCATATACAGTGCATAAAATATATTTATATATATACCCTTATACACCATTTAATAAAAAATATCACAAAATTCTTCTAAGTCCCTCGGGAAGAGTGAAAGACGCGCACGTTCATTTTCAGAGCTCCTAGACCTTCCTATAAGAAGTTAGCCAAAAAGTAGCTTCGAAAAACGCTTAGGTTAAGTTTCAGAGTTGCTTCTAATGTACCAAAGCTGGACTTAGACATAATTTCACTCTCACAACATTATGGCTGGTTGGAGAGAGTCCGAACCACAAGTACCGGGTCCATGGTTCTGGCCGTATACTGGGGGGACGGGGACGACTCCCATTAACCCCTGACTATACCGGGGATACGCTTATCACAATGCCTTTCTGGTCTGTGCTGAAGCAGGGCATTCTGGCAGCCAAGTGGCTTGACCTTTATTAGTGAGCCTGGTTACCCCCTCTCGGAACCACAGACTTAGAAATCGCCAGCTCATATACAGTGCATAAAATATATTTATATATATACCCTTATACACCATTTTAATAAAAAATATCACAAAATTCTTCTAAGTCCCTCGGGAAGAGTGAAAGACGCGCACGTTCATTTTCAGAGCTTCTAGACCTTCCTATAAGAAGTTAGCCAAAAAGTAGCTTCGAAAAACGCTTAGGTTAAGTTTCAGAGTTGCTTCTAATGTACCAAAGCTGGACTTAGACATAATTTCACTCTCACAACATTATGGCTGGTTGGAGAGAGTCCGAACCACAAGTACCGGGTCCATGGTTCTGGCCGTATACTGGGGGGACGGGGACGACTCCCATTAACCCCTGACTATACCGGGGATACGCTTATCACAATGCCTTTCTGGTCTGTGCTGAAGCAGGGCATTCTGGCAGCCAAGTGGCTTGACCTTTATTAGTGAGCCTGGTTACCCCCTCTCGGAACCACAGACTTAGAAATCGCCAGCTCATATACAATGCATAAAATATATTTATATATATACCCTTATACACCATTTTAATAAAAAATATCACAAAATTCTTCTAAGTCCCTCGGGAAGAGTGAAAGACGCGCACGTTCATTTTCAGAGCTCCTAGACCTTCCTATAAGAAGTTAGCCAAAAAGTAGCTTCGAAAAACGCTTAGGTAAAGTTTCAGAGTTGCTTCTAATGTACCAAAGCTGGACTTAGACATAATTTCACTCTCACAACATTATGGCTGGTTGGAGAGAGTCCGAACCACAAGTACCGGGTCCATGGTTCTGGCCGTATACTGGGGGGACGGGGACGACTCCCATTAACCCCTGACTATACCGGGGATACGCTTATCACAATGCCTTTCTGGTCTGTGCTGAAGCAGGGCATTCTGGCAGCCAAGTGGCTTGACCTTTATTAGTGAGCCTGGTTACCCCCTCTCGGAACCACAGACTTAGAAATCGCCAGCTCATATACAATGCATAAAATATATTTATATATATACCCTTATACACCATTTTAATAAAAAATATCACAAAATTCTTCTAAGTCCCTCGGGAAGAGTGAAAGACGCGCACGTTCATTTTCAGAGCTCCTAGACCTTCCTATAAGAAGTTAGCCAAAAAGTAGCTTCGAAAAACGCTTAGGTAAAGTTTCAGAGTTGCTTCTAATGTACCAAAGCTGGACTTAGACATAATTTCACTCTCACAACATTATGGCTGGTTGGAGAGAGTCCGAACCACAAGTACCGGGTCCATGGTTCTGGCCGTATACTGGGGGGACGGGGACGACTCCCATTAACCCCTGACTATACCGGGGATACGCTTATCACAATGCCTTTCTGGTCTGTGCTGAAGCAGGGCATTCTGGCAGCCAAGTGGCTTGACCTTTATTAGTGAGCCTGGTTACCCCCTCTCGGAACCACAGACTTAGAAATCGCCAGCTCATATACAGTGCATAAAATATATTTATATATATACCCTTATACACCATTTAATAAAAAATATCACAAAATTCTTCTAAGTCCCTCGGGAAGAGTGAAAGACGCGCACGTTCATTTTCAGAGCTCCTAGACCTTCCTATAAGAAGTTAGCCAAAAAGTAGCTTCGAAAAACGCTTAGGTAAAGTTTCAGAGTTGCTTCTAATGTACCAAAGCTGGACTTAGACATAATTTCACTCTCACAACATTATGGCTGGTTGGAGAGAGTCCGAACCACAAGTACCGGGTCCATGGTTCTGGCCGTATACTGGGGGGACGGGGACGACTCCCATTAACCCCTGACTATACCGGGGATACGCTTATCACAATGCCTTTCTGGTCTGTGCTGAAGCAGGGCATTCTGGCAGCCAAGTGGCTTGACCTTTATTAGTGAGCCTGGTTACCCCCTCTCGGAACCACAGACTTAGAAATCGCCAGCTCATATACAGTGCATAAAATATATTTATATATATACCCTTATACACCATTTAATAAAAAATATCACAAAATTCTTCTAAGTCCCTCGGGAAGAGTGAAAGACGCGCACGTTCATTTTCAGAGCTTCTAGACCTTCCTATAAGAAGTTAGCCAAAAAGTAGCTTCGAAAAACGCTTAGGTTAAGTTTCAGAGTTGCTTCTAATGTACCAAAGCTGGACTTAGACATAATTTCACTCTCACAACATTATGGCTGGTTGGAGACAGTCCGAACCACAAGTACCGGGTCCATGGTTCTGGCCGTATACTGGGGGGACGGGGACGACTCCCATTAACCCCTGACTATACCGGGGATACGCTTATCACAATGCCTTTCTGGTCTGTGCTGAAGCAGGGCATTCTGGCAGCCAAGTGGCTTGACCTTTATTAGTGAGCCTGGTTACCCCCTCTCGGAACCACAGACTTAGAAATCGCCAGCTCATATACAGTGCATAAAATATATTTATATATATACCCTTATACACCATTTAATAAAAAATATCACAAAATTCTTCTAAGTCCCTCGGGAAGAGTGAAAGACGCGCACGTTCATTTTCAGAGCTTCTAGACCTTCCTATAAGAAGTTAGCCAAAAAGTAGCTTCGAAAAACGCTTAGGTTAAGTTTCAGAGTTGCTTCTAATGTACCAAAGCTGGACTTAGACATAATTTCACTCTCACAACATTATGGCTGGTTGGAGACAGTCCGAACCACAAGTACCGGGTCCATGGTTCTGGCCGTATACTGGGGGGGCGGGGACGACTCCCATTAACCCCTGACTATACCGGGGATACGCTTATCACAATGCCTTTCTGGTCTGTGCTGAAGCACGGCATTCTGGCAGCCAAGTGGCTTGACCTTTATTAGTGAGCCTGGTTACCCCCTCTCGGAACCACAGACTTAGAAATCGCCAGCTCATATATAGTGCATAAAATATATTTATATATATATACCCTTATACACCATTTAATAAAAAATATCACAAAATTCTTCTAAGTCCCTCGGGAAGAGTGAAAGACGCGCACGTTCATTTTCAGAGCTCCTAGACCTTCCTATAAGAAGTTAGCCAAAAAGTAGCTTCGAAAAACGCTTAGGTAAAGTTTCAGAGTTGCTTCTAATGTACCAAAGCTGGACTTAGACATAATTTCACTCTCACAACATTATGGCTGGTTGGAGAGAGTCCGAACCACAAGTACCGGGTCCATGGTTCTGGCCGTATACTGGGGGGACGGGGACGACTCCCATTAACCCCTGACTATACCGGGGATACGCTTATCACAATGCCTTTCTGGTCTGTGCTGAAGCAGGGCATTCTGGCAGCCAAGTGGCTTGACCTTTATTAGTGAGCCTGGTTACCCCCTCTCGGAACCACAGACTTAGAAATCGCCAGCTCATATACAATGCATAAAATATATTTATATATATACCCTTATACACCATTTTAATAAAAAATATCACAAAATTCTTCTAAGTCCCTCGGGAAGAGTGAAAGACGCGCACGTTCATTTTCAGAGCTCCTAGACCTTCCTATAAGAAGTTAGCCAAAAAGTAGCTTCGAAAAACGCTTAGGTAAAGTTTCAGAGTTGCTTCTAATGTACCAAAGCTGGACTTAGACATAATTTCACTCTCACAACATTATGGCTGGTTGGAGAGAGTCCGAACCACAAGTACCGGGTCCATGGTTCTGGCCGTATACTGGGGGGACGGGGACGACTCCCATTAACCCCTGACTATACCGGGGATACGCTTATCACAATGCCTTTCTGGTCTGTGCTGAAGCAGGGCATTCTGGCAGCCAAGTGGCTTGACCTTTATTAGTGAGCCTGGTTACCCCCTCTCGGAACCACAGACTTAGAAATCGCCAGCTCATATACAGTGCATAAAATATATTTATATATATACCCTTATACACCATTTAATAAAAAATATCACAAAATTCTTCTAAGTCCCTCGGGAAGAGTGAAAGACGCGCACGTTCATTTTCAGAGCTTCTAGACCTTCCTATAAGAAGTTAGCCAAAAAGTAGCTTCGAAAAACGCTTAGGTTAAGTTTCAGAGTTGCTTCTAATGTACCAAAGCTGGACTTAGACATAATTTCACTCTCACAACATTATGGCTGGTTGGAGACAGTCCGAACCACAAGTACCGGGTCCATGGTTCTGGCCGTATACTGGGGGGACGGGGACGACTCCCATTAACCCCTGACTATACCGGGGATACGCTTATCACAATGCCTTTCTGGTCTGTGCTGAAGCAGGGCATTCTGGCAGCCAAGTGGCTTGACCTTTATTAGTGAGCCTGGTTACCCCCTCTCGGAACCACAGACTTAGAAATCGCCAGCTCATATACAGTGCATAAAATATATTTATATATATACCCTTATACACCATTTAATAAAAAATATCACAAAATTCTTCTAAGTCCCTCGGGAAGAGTGAAAGACGCGCACGTTCATTTTCAGAGCTTCTAGACCTTCCTATAAGAAGTTAGCCAAAAAGTAGCTTCGAAAAACGCTTAGGTTAAGTTTCAGAGTTGCTTCTAATGTACCAAAGCTGGACTTAGACATAATTTCACTCTCACAACATTATGGCTGGTTGGAGACAGTCCGAACCACAAGTACCGGGTCCATGGTTCTGGCCGTATACTGGGGGGGCGGGGACGACTCCCATTAACCCCTGACTATACCGGGGATACGCTTATCACAATGCCTTTCTGGTCTGTGCTGAAGCACGGCATTCTGGCAGCCAAGTGGCTTGACCTTTATTAGTGAGCCTGGTTACCCCCTCTCGGAACCACAGACTTAGAAATCGCCAGCTCATATATAGTGCATAAAATATATTTATATATATATACCCTTATACACCATTTAATAAAAAATATCACAAAATTCTTCTAAGTCCCTCGGGAAGAGTGAAAGACGCGCACGTTCATTTTCAGAGCTCCTAGACCTTCCTATAAGAAGTTAGCCAAAAAGTAGCTTCGAAAAACGCATAGGTTAAGTTTCAGAGTTGCTTCTAATGTACCAAAGCTGGACTTAGACATAATTTCACTCTCACAACATTATGGCTGGTTGGAGAGAGTCCGAACCACAAGTACCGGGTCCATGGTTCTGGCCGTATACTGGGGGGACGGGGACGACTCCCATTAACCCCTGACTATACCGGGGATACGCTTATCACAATGCCTTTCTGGTCTGTGCTGAAGCAGGGCATTCTGGCAGCCAAGTGGCTTGACCTTTATTAGTGAGCCTGGTTACCCCCTCTCGGAACCACAGACTTAGAAATCGCCAGCTCATATACAGTGCATAAAATATATTTATATATATACCCTTATACACCATTTAATAAAAAATATCACAAAATTCTTCTAAGTCCCTCGGGAAGAGTGAAAGACGCGCACGTTCATTTTCAGAGCTCCTAGACCTTCCTATAAGAAGTTAGCCAAAAAGTAGCTTCGAAAAACGCTTAGGTTAAGTTTCAGAGTTGCTTCTAATGTACCAAAGCTGGACTTAGACATAATTTCACTCTCACAACATTATGGCTGGTTGGAGAGAGTCCGAACCACAAGTACCGGGTCCATGGTTCTGGCCGTATACTGGGGGGACGGGGACGACTCCCATTAACCCCTGACTATACCGGGGATACGCTTATCACAATGCCTTTCTGGTCTGTGCTGAAGCAGGGCATTCTGGCAGCCAAGTGGCTTGACCTTTATTAGTGAGCCTGGTTACCCCCTCTCGGAACCACAGACTTAGAAATCGCCAGCTCATATACAGTGCATAAAATATATTTATATATATACCCTTATACACCATTTTAATAAAAAATATCACAAAATTCTTCTAAGTCCCTCGGGAAGAGTGAAAGACGCGCACGTTCATTTTCAGAGCTCCTAGACCTTCCTATAAGAAGTTAGCCAAAAAGTAGCTTCGAAAAACGCTTAGGTTAAGTTTCAGAGTTGCTTCTAATGTACCAAAGCTGGACTTAGACATAATTTCACTCTCACAACATTATGGCTGGTTGGAGAGAGTCCGAACCACAAGTACCGGGTCCATGGTTCTGGCCGTATACTGGGGGGACGGGGACGACTCCCATTAACCCCTGACTATACCGGGGATACGCTTATCACAATGCCTTTCTGGTCTGTGCTGAAGCAGGGCATTCTGGCAGCCAAGTGGCTTGACCTTTATTAGTGAGCCTGGTTACCCCCTCTCGGAACCACAGACTTAGAAATCGCCAGCTCATATACAGTGCATAAAATATATTTATATATATACCCTTATACACCATTTTAATAAAAAATATCACAAATTTCTTGTAAGTCCCTCGGGAAGAGTTGAAGACGCGCACGTTCATTTTCAGAGCTCCTAGACCTTCCTATAAGAAGTAAGCCAAAAAGTAGCTTCGAAAAACGCTTAGGTTAAGTTTCAGAGTTGCTTCTAATGTACCAAAGCTGGACTTAGACATAATTTCACTCTCACAACATTATGGCTGGTTGGAGAGAGTCCGAACCACAAGTACCGGGTCCATGGTTCTGGCCGTATACTGGGGGGACGGGGACGACTCCCATTAACCCCTGACTATACCGGGGATACGCTTATCACAATGCCTTTCTGGTCTGTGCTGAAGCAGGGCATTCTGGCAGCCAAGTGGCTTGACCTTTATTAGTGAGCCTGGTTACCCCCTCTCGGAACCACAGACTTAGAAATCGCCAGCTCATATACAGTGCATAAAATATATTTATATATATACCCTTATACACCATTTTAATAAAAAATATCACAAAATTCTTCTAAGTCCCTCGGGAAGAGTGAAAGACGCGCACGTTCATTTTCAGAGCTCCTAGACCTTCCTATAAGAAGTTAGCCAAAAAGTAGCTTCGAAAAACGCTTAGGTTAAGTTTCAGAGTTGCTTCTAATGTACCAAAGCTGGACTTAGACATAATTTCACTCTCACAACATTATGGCTGGTTGGAGACAGTCCGAACCACAAGTACCGGGTCCATGGTTCTGGCCGTATACTGGGGGGACGGGGACGACTCCCATTAACCCCTGACTATACCGGGGATACGCTTATCACAATGCCTTTCTGGTCTGTGCTGAAGCACGGCATTCTGGCAGCCAAGTGGCTTGACCTTTATTAGTGAGCCTGGTTACCCCCTCTCGGAACCACAGACTTAGAAATCGCCAGCTCATATACAGTGCATAAAATATATTTATATATATACCCTTATACACCATTTTAATAAAAAATATCACAAAATTCTTCTAAGTCCCTCGGGAAGAGTGAAAGACGCGCACGTTCATTTTCAGAGCTTCTAGACCTTCCTATAAGAAGTTAGCCAAAAAGTAGCTTCGAAAAACGCTTAGGTTAAGTTTCAGAGTTGCTTCTAATGTACCAAAGCTGGACTTAGACATAATTTCACTCTCACAACATTATGGCTGGTTGGAGACAGTCCGAACCACAAGTACCGGGTCCATGGTTCTGGCCGTATACTGGGGGGGCGGGGACGACTCCCATTAACCCCTGACTATACCGGGGATACGCTTATCACAATGCCTTTCTGGTCTGTGCTGAAGCACGGCATTCTGGCAGCCAAGTGGCTTGACCTTTATTAGTGAGCCTGGTTACCCCCTCTCGGAACCACAGACTTAGAAATCGCCAGCTCATATATAGTGCATAAAATATATTTATATATATATATACCCTTATACACCATTTAATAAAAAATATCACAAAATTCTTCTAAGTCCCTCGGGAAGAGTGAAAGACGCGCACGTTCATTTTCAGAGCTCCTAGACCTTCCTATAAGAAGTTAGCCAAAAAGTAGCTTCGAAAAACGCATAGGTTAAGTTTCAGAGTTGCTTCTAATGTACCAAAGCTGGACTTAGACATAATTTCACTCTCACAACATTATGGCTGGTTGGAGAGAGTCCGAACCACAAGTACCGGGTCCATGGTTCTGGCCGTATACTGGGGGGACGGGGACGACTCCCATTAACCCCTGACTATACCGGGGATACGCTTATCACAATGCCTTTCTGGTCTGTGCTGAAGCAGGGCATTCTGGCAGCCAAGTGGCTTGACCTTTATTAGTGAGCCTGGTTACCCCCTCTCGGAACCACAGACTTAGAAATCGCCAGCTCATATACAGTGCATAAAATATATTTATATATATACCCTTATACACCATTTAATAAAAAATATCACAAAATTCTTCTAAGTCCCTCGGGAAGAGTGAAAGACGCGCACGTTCATTTTCAGAGCTCCTAGACCTTCCTATAAGAAGTTAGCCAAAAAGTAGCTTCGAAAAACGCTTAGGTTAAGTTTCAGAGTTGCTTCTAATGTACCAAAGCTGGACTTAGACATAATTTCACTCTCACAACATTATGGCTGGTTGGAGAGAGTCCGAACCACAAGTACCGGGTCCATGGTTCTGGCCGTATACTGGGGGGACGGGGACGACTCCCATTAACCCCTGACTATACCGGGGATACGCTTATCACAATGCCTTTCTGGTCTGTGCTGAAGCAGGGCATTCTGGCAGCCAAGTGGCTTGACCTTTATTAGTGAGCCTGGTTACCCCCTCTCGGAACCACAGACTTAGAAATCGCCAGCTCATATACAGTGCATAAAATATATTTATATATATACCCTTATACACCATTTTAATAAAAAATATCACAAAATTCTTCTAAGTCCCTCGGGAAGAGTGAAAGACGCGCACGTTCATTTTCAGAGCTCCTAGACCTTCCTATAAGAAGTTAGCCAAAAAGTAGCTTCGAAAAACGCTTAGGTTAAGTTTCAGAGTTGCTTCTAATGTACCAAAGCTGGACTTAGACATAATTTCACTCTCACAACATTATGGCTGGTTGGAGAGAGTCCGAACCACAAGTACCGGGTCCATGGTTCTGGCCGTATACTGGGGGGACGGGGACGACTCCCATTAACCCCTGACTATACCGGGGATACGCTTATCACAATGCCTTTCTGGTCTGTGCTGAAGCAGGGCATTCTGGCAGCCAAGTGGCTTGACCTTTATTAGTGAGCCTGGTTACTCCCTCTCGGAACCACAGACTTAGAAATCGCCAGCTCATATACAGTGCATAAAATATATTTATATATATACCCTTATACACCATTTTAATAAAAAATATCACAAATTTCTTGTAAGTCCCTCGGGAAGAGTGGAAGACGCGCACGTTCATTTTCAGAGCTCCTAGACCTTCCTATAAGAAGTAAGCCAAAAAGTAGCTTCGAAAAACGCTTAGGTTAAGTTTCAGAGTTGCATCTAATGTACCAAAGCTGGACTTAGACATAATTTCACTCTCACAACATTATGGCTGGTTGGAGAGAGTCCGAACCACAAGTACCGGGTCCATGGTTCTGGCCGTATACTGGGGGGACGGGGACGACTCCCATTAACCCCTGACTATACCGGGGATACGCTTATCACAATGCCTTTCTGGTCTGTGCTGAAGCAGGGCATTCTGGCAGCCAAGTGGCTTGACCTTTATTAGTGAGCCTGGTTACCCCCTCTCGGAACCACAGACTTAGAAATCGCCAGCTCATATACAGTGCATAAAATATATTTATATATATACCCTTATACACCATTTTAATAAAAAATATCACAAAATTCTTCTAAGTCCCTCGGGAAGAGTGAAAGACGCGCACGTTCATTTTCAGAGCTCCTAGACCTTCCTATAAGAAGTTAGCCAAAAAGTAGCTTCGAAAAACGCTTAGGTTAAGTTTCAGAGTTGCTTCTAATGTACCAAAGCTGGACTTAGACATAATTTCACTCTCACAACATTATGGCTGGTTGGAGACAGTCCGAACCACAAGTACCGGGTCCATGGTTCTGGCCGTATACTGGGGGGACGGGGACGACTCCCATTAACCCCTGACTATACCGGGGATACGCTTATCACAATGCCTTTCTGGTCTGTGCTGAAGCACGGCATTCTGGCAGCCAAGTGGCTTGACCTTTATTAGTGAGCCTGGTTACCCCCTCTCGGAACCACAGACTTAGAAATCGCCAGCTCATATACAGTGCATAAAATATATTTATATATATACCCTTATACACCATTTTAATAAAAAATATCACAAAATTCTTCTAAGTCCCTCGGGAAGAGTGAAAGACGCGCACGTTCATTTTCAGAGCTTCTAGACCTTCCTATAAGAAGTTAGCCAAAAAGTAGCTTCGAAAAACGCTTAGGTTAAGTTTCAGAGTTGCTTCTAATGTACCAAAGCTGGACTTAGACATAATTTCACTCTCACAACATTATGGCTGGTTGGAGACAGTCCGAACCACAAGTACCGGGTCCATGGTTCTGGCCGTATACTGGGGGGACGGGGACGACTCCCATTAACCCCTGACTATACCGGGGATACGCTTATCACAATGCCTTTCTGGTCTGTGCTGAAGCAGGGCATTCTGGCAGCCAAGTGGCTTGACCTTTATTAGTGAGCCTGGTTACCCCCTCTCGGAACCACAGACTTAGAAATCGCCAGCTCATATACAGTGCATAAAATATATTTATATATATACCCTTATACACCATTTAATAAAAAATATCACAAAATTCTTCTAAGTCCCTCGGGAAGAGTGAAAGACGCGCACGTTCATTTTCAGAGCTCCTAGACCTTCCTATAAGAAGTTAGCCAAAAAGTAGCTTCGAAAAACGCTTAGGTTAAGTTTCAGAGTTGCTTCTAATGTACCAAAGCTGGACTTAGACATAATTTCACTCTCACAACATTATGGCTGGTTGGAGACAGTCCGAACCACAAGTACCGGGTCCATGGTTCTGGCCGTATACTGGGGGGGCGGGGACGACTCCCATTAACCCCTGACTATACCGGGGATACGCTTATCACAATGCCTTTCTGGTCTGTGCTGAAGCACGGCATTCTGGCAGCCAAGTGGCTTGACCTTTATTAGTGAGCCTGGTTACCCCCTCTCGGAACCACAGACTTAGAAATCGCCAGCTCATATACAGTGCATAAAATATATTTATATATATATACCCTTATACACCATTTAATAAAAAATATCACAAAATTCTTCTAAGTCCCTCGGGAAGAGTGAAAGACGCGCACGTTCATTTTCAGAGCTCCTAGACCTTCCTATAAGAAGTTAGCCAAAAAGTAGCTTCGAAAAACGCTTAGGTTAAGTTTCAGAGTTGCTTCTAATGTACCAAAGCTGGACTTAGACATAATTTCACTCTCACAACATTATGGCTGGTTGGAGAGAGTCCGAACCACAAGTACCGGGTCCATGGTTCTGGCCGTATACTGGGGGGACGGGGACGACTCCCATTAACCCCTGACTATACCGGGGATACGCTTATCACAATGCCTTTCTGGTCTGTGCTGAAGCAGGGCATTCTGGCAGCCAAGTGGCTTGACCTTTATTAGTGAGCCTGGTTACCCCCTCTCGGAACCACAGACTTAGAAATCGCCAGCTCATATACAGTGCATAAAATATATTTATATATATACCCTTATACACCATTTTAATAAAAAATATCACAAAATTCTTCTAAGTCCCTCGGGAAGAGTGAAAGACGCGCACGTTCATTTTCAGAGCTCCTAGACCTTCCTATAAGAAGTTAGCCAAAAAGTAGCTTCGAAAAACGCTTAGGTTAAGTTTCAGAGTTGCTTCTAATGTACCAAAGCTGGACTTAGACATAATTTCACTCTCACAACATTATGGCTGGTTGGAGAGAGTCCGAACCACAAGTACCGGGTCCATGGTTCTGGCCGTATACTGGGGGGACGGAGACGACTCCCATTAACCCCTGACTATACCGGGGATACGCTTATCACAATGCCTTTCTGGTCTGTGCTGAAGCACGGCATTCTGGCAGCCAAGTGGCTTGACCTTTATTAGTGAGCCTGGTTACCCCCTCTCGGAACCACAGACTTAGAAATCGCCAGCTCATATACAGTGCATAAAATATATTTATATATATACCCTTATACACCATTTAATAAAAAATATCACAAAATTCTTCTAAGTCCCTCGGGAAGAGTGAAAGACGCGCACGTTCATTTTCAGAGCTCCTAGACCTTCCTATAAGAAGTTAGCCAAAAATGTAGCTTCGAAAAACGCTTAGGTTAAGTTTCAGAGTTGCTTCTAATGTACCAAAGCTGGACTTAGACATAATTTCACTCTCACAACATTATGGCTGGTTGGAGAGAGTCCGAACCACAAGTACCGGGTCCATGGTTCTGGCCGTATACTGGGGGGACGGGGACGACTCCCATTAACCCCTGACTATACCGGGGATACGCTTATCACAATGCCTTTCTGGTCTGTGCTGAAGCAGGGCATTCTGGCAGCCAAGTGGCTTGACCTTTATTAGTGAGCCTGGTTACCCCCTCTCGGAACCACAGACTTAGAAATCGCCAGCTCATATACAGTGCATAAAATATATTTATATATATACCCTTATACACCATTTTAATAAAAAATATCACAAAATTCTTCTAAGTCCCTCAGGAAGAGTGAAAGATGCGCACGTTCATTTTCAGAGCTCCTAGACCTTCCTATAAGAAGTTAGCCAAAAAGTAGCTTCGAAAAACGCTTAGGTTAAGTTTCAGAGTTGCTTCTAATGTACCAAAGCTGGACTTAGACATAATTTCACTCTCACAACATTATGGCTGGTTGGAGACAGTCCGAACCACAAGTACCGGGTCCATGGTTCTGGCCGTATACTGGGGGGGCGGGGACGACTCCCATTAACCCCTGACTATACCGGGGATACGCTTATCACAATGCCTTTCTGGTCTGTGCTGAAGCACGGCATTCTGGCAGCCAAGTGGCTTGACCTTTATTAGTGAGCCTGGTTACTCCCTCTCGGAACCACAGACTTAGAAATCGCCAGCTCATATACAGTGCATAAAATATATTTATATATATACCCTTATACACCATTTAATAAAAAATATCACAAAATTCTTCTAAGTCCCTCGGGAAGAGTGAAAGACGCGCACGTTCATTTTCAGAGCTCCTAGACCTTCCTATAAGAAGTTAGCCAAAAAGTAGCTTCGAAAAACGCTTAGGTTAAGTTTCAGAGTTGCTTCTAATGTACCAAAGCTGGACTTAGACATAATTTCACTCTCACAACATTATGGCTGGTTGGAGAGAGTCCGAACCACAAGTACCGGGTCCATGGTTCTGGCCGTATACTGGGGGGACGGGGACGACTCCCATTAACCCCTGACTATACCGGGGATACGCTTATCACAATGCCTTTCTGGTCTGTGCTGAAGCAGGGCATTCTGGCAGCCAAGTGGCTTGACCTTTATTAGTGAGCCTGGTTACCCCCTCTCGGAACCACAGACTTAGAAATCGCCAGCTCATATACAGTGCATAAAATATATTTATATATATACCCTTATACACCATTTAATAAAAAATATCACAAAATTCTTCTAAGTCCCTCGGGAAGAGTGAAAGACGCGCACGTTCATTTTCAGAGCTCCTAGACCTTCCTATAAGAAGTTAGCCAAAAAGTAGCTTCGAAAAACGCTTAGGTTAAGTTTCAGAGTTGCTTCTAATGTACCAAAGCTGGACTTAGACATAATTTCACTCTCACAACATTATGGCTGGTTGGAGAGAGTCCGAACCACAAGTACCGGGTCCATGGTTCTGGCCGTATACTGGGGGGACGGGGACGACTCCCATTAACCCCTGACTATACCGGGGATACGCTTATCACAATGCCTTTCTGGTCTGTGCTGAAGCAGGGCATTCTGGCAGCCAAGTGGCTTGACCTTTATTAGTGAGCCTGGTTACCCCCTCTCGGAACCACAGACTTAGAAATCGCCAGCTCATATACAGTGCATAAAATATATTTATATATATACCCTTATACACCATTTTAATAAAAAATATCACAAAATTCTTCTAAGTCCCTCGGGAAGAGTGAAAGACGCGCACGTTCATTTTCAGAGCTTCTAGACCTTCCTATAAGAAGTTAGCCAAAAAGTAGCTTCGAAAAACGCTTAGGTTAAGTTTCAGAGTTGCTTCTAATGTACCAAAGCTGGACTTAGACATAATTTCACTCTCACAACATTATGGCTGGTTGGAGAGAGTCCGAACCACAAGTACCGGGTCCATGGTTCTGGCCGTATACTGGGGGGACGGGGACGACTCCCATTAACCCCTGACTATACCGGGGATACGCTTATCACAATGCCTTTCTGGTCTGTGCTGAAGCAGGGCATTCTGGCAGCCAAGTGGCTTAACCTTTATTAGTGAGCCTGGTTACCCCCTCTCGGAACCACAGACTTAGAAATCGCCAGCTCATATACAGTGCATAAAATATATTTATATATATACCCTTATACACCATTTTAATAAAAAATATCACAAAATTCTTCTAAGTCCCTCGGGAAGAGTGAAAGACGCGCACGTTCATTTTCAGAGCTCCTAGACCTTCCTATAAGAAGTTAGCCAAAAAGTAGCTTCGAAAAACGCTTAGGTAAAGTTTCAGAGTTGCTTCTAATGTACCAAAGCTGGACTTAGACATAATTTCACTCTCACAACATTATGGCTGGTTGGAGACAGTCCGAACCACAAGTACCGGGTCCATGGTTCTGGCCGTATACTGGGGGGGCGGGGACACCTCCCATTAACCCCTGACTATACCGGGGATACGCTTATCACTATGCCTTTCTGGTCTGTGCTGAAGCACGGCATTCTGGCAGCCAAGTGGCTTGACCTTTATTAGTGAGCCTGGTTACCCCCTCTCGGAACCACAGACTTAGAAATCGACAGCTCATATACAGTGCATAAAATATATTTATATATATACCCTTATACACCATTTAATAAAAAATATCACAAAATTCTTCTAAGTCCCTCGGGAAGAGTGAAAGACGCGCACGTTCATTTTCAGAGCTCCTAGACCTTCCTATAAGAAGTTAGCCAAAAAGTAGCTTCGCAAAACGCTTAGGTTAAGTTTCAGAGTTGCTTCTAATGTACCAAAGCTGGACTTAGACATAATTTCACTCTCACAACATTATGGCTGGTTGGAGAGAGTCCGAACCACAAGTACCGGGTCCATGGTTCTGGCCGTATACTGGGGGGACGGGGACGACTCCCATTAACCCCTGACTGTACCGGGGATACGCTTATCACAATGCCTTTCTGGTCTGTGCTGAAGCAGGGCATTCTGGCAGCCAAGTGGCTTGACCTTTATTAGTGAGCCTGGTTATCCCCTCTCGGAACCACAGACTTAGAAATCGCCAGCTCATATACAGTGCATAAAATATATTTATATATATACCCTTATACACCATTTTAATAAAAAATATCACAAAATTCTTCTAAGTCCCTCGGGAAGAGTGAAAGACGCGCACGTTCATTTTCAGAGCTCCTAGACCTTCCTATAAGAAGTTAGCCAAAAAGTAGCTTCGAAAAACGCTTAGGTTAAGTTTCAGAGTTGCTTCTAATGTACCAAAGCTGGACTTAGACATAATTTCACTCTCACAACATTATGGTTGGTTGGAGAGAGTCCGAACCACAAGTACCGGGTCCATGGTTCTGGCCGTATACTGGGGGGACGGGGACGACTCCCATTAACCCCTGACTATACCGGGGATACGCTTATCACAATGCCTTTCTGGTCTGTGCTGAAGCAGGGCATTCTGGCAGCCAAGTGGCTTGACCTTTATTAGTGAGCCTGGTTACCCCCTCTCGGAACCACAGACTTAGAAATCGCCAGCTCATATACAGTGCATAAAATATATTTATATATATACCCTTATACACCATTTTAATAAAAAATATCACAAAATTCTTCTAAGTCCCTCGGGAAGAGTGAAAGACGCGCACGTTCATTTTCAGAGCTCCTAGACCTTCCTATAAGAAGTTAGCCAAAAAGTAGCTTCGAAAAACGCTTAGGTTAAGTTTCAGAGTTGCTTCTAATGTACCAAAGCTGGACTTAGACATAATTTCACTCTCACAACATTATGGCTGGTTGGAGAGAGTCCGAACCACAAGTACCGGGTCCATGGTTCTGGCCGTATACTGGGGGGACGGAGACGACTCCCATTAACCCCTGACTATACCGGGGATACGCTTATCACAATGCCTTTCTGGTCTGTGCTGAAGCAGGGCATTCTGGCAGCCAAGTGGCTTGACCTTTATTAGTGAGCCTGGTTATCCCCTCTCGGAACCACAGACTTAGAAATCGCCAGCTCATATACAGTGCATAAAATATATTTATATATATACCCTTATACACCATTTTAATAAAAAATATCACAAAATTCTTCTAAGTCCCTCGGGAAGAGTGAAAGACGCGCACGTTCATTTTCAGAGCTCCTAGACCTTCCTATAAGAAGTTAGCCAAAAAGTAGCTTCGAAAAACGCTTAGGTTAAGTTTCAGAGTTGCTTCTAATGTACCAAAGCTGGACTTAGACATAATTTCACTCTCACAACATTATGGTTGGTTGGAGAGAGTCCGAACCACAAGTACCGGGTCCATGGTTCTGGCCGTATACTGGGGGGACGGGGACGACTCCCATTAACCCCTGACTATACCGGGGATACGCTTATCACAATGCCTTTCTGGTCTGTGCTGAAGCAGGGCATTCTGGCAGCCAAGTGGCTTGACCTTTATTAGTGAGCCTGGTTACCCCCTCTCGGAACCACAGACTTAGAAATCGCCAGCTCATATACAGTGCATAAAATATATTTATATATATACCCTTATACACCATTTTAATAAAAAATATCACAAAATTCTTCTAAGTCCCTCGGGAAGAGTGAAAGACGCGCACGTTCATTTTCAGAGCTCCTAGACCTTCCTATAAGAAGTTAGCCAAAAAGTAGCTTCGAAAAACGCTTAGGTTAAGTTTCAGAGTTGCTTCTAATGTACCAAAGCTGGACTTAGACATAATTTCACTCTCACAACATTATGGCTGGTTGGAGAGAGTCCGAACCACAAGTACCGGGTCCATGGTTCTGGCCGTATACTGGGGGGACGGAGACGACTCCCATTAACCCCTGACTATACCGGGGATACGCTTATCACAATGCCTTTCTGGTCTGTGCTGAAGCACGGCATTCTGGCAGCCAAGTGGCTTGACCTTTATTAGTGAGCCTGGTTACCCCCTCTCGGAACCACAGACTTAGAAATCGCCAGCTCATATACAGTGCATAAAATATATTTATATATATACCCTTATACACCATTTAATAAAAAATATCACAAAATTCTTCTAAGTCCCTCGGGAAGAGTGAAAGACGCGCACGTTCATTTTCAGAGCTCCTAGACCTTCCTATAAGAAGTTAGCCAAAAATGTAGCTTCGAAAAACGCTTAGGTTAAGTTTCAGAGTTGCTTCTAATGTACCAAAGCTGGACTTAGACATAATTTCACTCTCACAACATTATGGCTGGTTGGAGAGAGTCCGAACCACAAGTACCGGGTCCATGGTTCTGGCCGTATACTGGGGGGACGGGGACGACTCCCATTAACCCCTGACTATACCGCGGATACGCTTATCACAATGCCTTTCTGGTCTGTGCTGAAGCACGGCATTCTGGCAGCCAAGTGGCTTGACCTTTATTAGTGAGCCTGGTTACTCCCTCTCGGAACCACAGACTTAGAAATCGCCAGCTCATATACAGTGCATAAAATATATTTATATATATACCCTTATACACCATTTAATAAAAAATATCACAAAATTCTTCTAAGTCCCTCGGGAAGAGTGAAAGACGCGCACGTTCATTTTCAGAGCTCCTAGACCTTCCTATAAGAAGTTAGCCAAAAAGTAGCTTCGAAAAACGCTTAGGTTAAGTTTCAGAGTTGCTTCTAATGTACCAAAGCTGGACTTAGACATAATTTCACTCTCACAACATTATGGCTGGTTGGAGAGAGTCCGAACCACAAGTACCGGGTCCATGGTTCTGGCCGTATACTGGGGGGACGGGGACGACTCCCATTAACCCCTGACTATACCGGGGATACGCTTATCACAATGCCTTTCTGGTCTGTGCTGAAGCAGGGCATTCTGGCAGCCAAGTGGCTTGACCTTTATTAGTGAGCCTGGTTACCCCCTCTCGGAACCACAGACTTAGAAATCGCCAGCTCATATACAGTGCATAAAATATATTTATATATATACCCTTATACACCATTTTAATAAAAAAATATCACAAAATTCTTCTAAGTCCCTCGGGAAGAGTGAAAGACGCGCACGTTCATTTTCAGAGCTTCTAGACCTTCCTATAAGAAGTTAGCCAAAAAGTAGCTTCGAAAAACGCTTAGGTTAAGTTTCAGAGTTGCTTCTAATGTACCAAAGCTGGACTTAGACATAATTTCACTCTCACAACATTATGGCTGGTTGGAGAGAGTCCGAACCACAAGTACCGGGTCCATGGTTCTGGCCGTATACTGGGGGGACGGGGACGACTCCCATTAACCCCTGACTATACCGGGGATACGCTTATCACAATGCCTTTCTGGTCTGTGCTGAAGCAGGGCATTCTGGCAGCCAAGTGGCTTGACCTTTATTAGTGAGCCTGGTTACCCCCTCTCGGAACCACAGACTTAGAAATCGCCAGCTCATATACAGTGCATAAAATATATTTATATATATACCCTTATACACCATTTTAATAAAAAATATCACAAAATTCTTCTAAGTCCCTCGGGAAGAGTGAAAGACGCGCACGTTCATTTTCAGAGCTCCTAGACCTTCCTATAAGAAGTTAGCCAAAAAGTAGCTTCGAAAAACGCTTAGGTTAAGTTTCAGAGTTGCTTCTAATGTACCAAAGCTGGACTTAGACATAATTTCACTCTCACAACATTATGGCTGGTTGGAGAGAGTCCGAACCACAAGTACCGGGTCCATGGTTCTGGCCGTATACTGGGGGGACGGAGACGACTCCCATTAACCCCTGACTATACCGGGGATACGCTTATCACAATGCCTTTCTGGTCTGTGCTGAAGCACGGCATTCTGGCAGCCAAGTGGCTTGACCTTTATTAGTGAGCCTGGTTACCCCCTCTCGGAACCACAGACTTAGAAATCGCCAGCTCATATACAGTGCATAAAATATATTTATATATATACCCTTATACACCATTTAATAAAAAATATCACAAAATTCTTCTAAGTCCCTCGGGAAGAGTGAAAGACGCGCACGTTCATTTTCAGAGCTCCTAGACCTTCCTATAAGAAGTTAGCCAAAAATGTAGCTTCGAAAAACGCTTAGGTTAAGTTTCAGAGTTGCTTCTAATGTACCAAAGCTGGACTTAGACATAATTTCACTCTCACAACATTATGGCTGGTTGGAGAGAGTCCGAACCACAAGTACCGGGTCCATGGTTCTGGCCGTATACTGGGGGGACGGGGACGACTCCCATTAACCCCTGACTATACCGGGGATACGCTTATCACAATGCCTTTCTGGTCTGTGCTGAAGCACGGCATTCTGGCAGCCAAGTGGCTTGACCTTTATTAGTGAGCCTGGTTACTCCCTCTCGGAACCACAGACTTAGAAATCGCCAGCTCATATACAGTGCATAAAATATATTTATATATATACCCTTATACACCATTTAATAAAAAATATCACAAAATTCTTCTAAGTCCCTCGGGAAGAGTGAAAGACGCGCACGTTCATTTTCAGAGCTCCTAGACCTTCCTATAAGAAGTTAGCCAAAAAGTATCTTCGAAAAACGCTTAGGTTAAGTTTCAGAGTTGCTTCTAATGTACCAAAGCTGGACTTAGACATAATTTCACTCTCACAACATTATGGCTGGTTGGAGAGAGTCCGAACCACAAGTACCGGGTCCATGGTTCTGGCCGTATACTGGGGGGACGGGGACGACTCCCATTAACCCCTGACTATACCGGGGATACGCTTATCACAATGCCTTTCTGGTCTGTGCTGAAGCAGGGCATTCTGGCAGCCAAGTGGCTTGACCTTTATTAGTGAGCCTGGTTACCCCCTCTCGGAACCACAGACTTAGAAATCGCCAGCTCATATACAGTGCATAAAATATATTTATATATATATACCCTTATACACCATTTTAATAAAAAAATATCACAAAATTCTTCTAAGTCCCTCGGGAAGAGTGAAAGACACGCACGTTCATTTTCAGAGCTTCTAGACCTTCCTATAAGAAGTTAGCCAAAAAGTAGCTTCGAAAAACGCTTAGGTTAAGTTTCAGAGTTGCTTCTAATGTACCAAAGCTGGACTTAGACATAATTTCACTCTCACAACATTATGGCTGGTTGGAGAGAGTCCGAACCACAAGTACCGGGTCCATGGTTCTGGCCGTATACTGGGGGGACGGGGACGACTCCCATTAACCCCTGACTATACCGGGGATACGCTTATCACAATGCCTTTCTGGTCTGTGCTGAAGCAGGGCATTCTGGCAGCCAAGTGGCTTGACCTTTATTAGTGAGCCTGGTTACCCCCTCTCGGAACCACAGACTTAGAAATCGCCAGCTCATATACAGTGCATAAAATATATTTATATATATACCCTTATACACCATTTTAATAAAAAATATCACAAAATTCTTCTAAGTCCCTCGGGAAGAGTGAAAGACGCGCACGTTCATTTTCAGAGCTCCTAGACCTTCCTATAAGAAGTTAGCCAAAAAGTAGCTTCGAAAAACGCTTAGGTTAAGTTTCAGAGTTGCTTCTAATGTACCAAAGCTGGACTTAGACATAATTTCACTCTCACAACATTATGGCTGGTTGGAGAGAGTCCGAACTACAAGTACCGGGTCCATGGTTCTGGCCGTATACTGGGGGGACGGGGACGACTCCAATTAACCCCTGACTATACCGGGGATACGCTTATCACAATGCCTTTCTGGTCTGTGCTGAAGCAGGGCATTCTGGCAGCCAAGTGGCTTGACCTTTATTAGTGAGCCTGGTTACCCCCTCTCGGAACCACAGACTTAGAAATCGCCAGCTCATATACAGTGCATAAAATATATTTATATATATACCCTTATACACCATTTTAATAAAAAATATCACAAAATTCTTCTAAGTCCCTCGGGAAGAGTGAAAGACGCGCACGTTCATTTTCAGAGCTCCTAGACCTTCCTATAAGAAGTTAGCCAAAAAGTAGCTTCGAAAAACGCTTAGGTTAAGTTTCAGAGTTGCTTCTAATGTACCAAAGCTGGACTTAGACATAATTTCACTCTCACAACATTATGGCTGGTTGGAGAGAGTCCGAACCACAAGTACCGGGTCCATGGTTCTGGCCGTATACTGGGGGGACGGAGACGACTCCCATTAACCCCTGACTATACCGGGGATACGCTTATCACAATGCCTTTCTGGTCTGTGCTGAAGCACGGCATTCTGGCAGCCAAGTGGCTTGACCTTTATTAGTGAGCCTGGTTACCCCCTCTCGGAACCACAGACTTAGAAATCGCCAGCTCATATACAGTGCATAAAATATATTTATATATATACCCTTATACACCATTTAATAAAAAATATCACAAAATTCTTCTAAGTCCCTCGGGAAGAGTGAAAGACGCGCACGTTCATTTTCAGAGCTCCTAGACCTTCCTATAAGAAGTTAGCCAAAAAGTAGCTTCGAAAAACGCTTAGGTTAAGTTTCAGAGTTGCTTCTAATGTACCAAAGCTGGACTTAGACATAATTTCACTCTCACAACATTATGGCTGGTTGGAGAGAGTCCGAACCACAAGTACCGGGTCCATGGTTCTGGCCGTATACTGGGGGGACGGGGACGACTCCCATTAACCCCTGACTATACCGGGGATACGCTTATCACAATGCCTTTCTGGTCTGTGCTGAAGCAGGGCATTCTGGCAGCCAAGTGGCTTGACCTTTATTAGTGAGCCTGGTTAGCCCCTCTCGGAACCACAGACTTAGAAATCGCCAGCTCATATACAGTGCATAAAATATATTTATATACTGTATATACCCTTATACACCATTTTAATAAAAAATATCACAAAATTCTTCTAAGTCCCTCGGGAAGAGTGAAAGACGCGCACGTTCATTTTCAGAGCTCCTAGACCTTCCTATAAGAAGTTAGCCAAAAGTAGCTTCGAAAAACGCTTAGGTTAAGTTTCAGAGTTGCTTCTAATGTACCAAAGCTGGACTTAGACATAATTTCACTCTCACAACATTATGGCTGGTTGGAGAGAGTCCGAACCACAAGTACCGGGTCCATGGTTCTGGCCGTATACTGGGGGGACGGGGACGACTCCCATTAACCCCTGACTATACCGGGGATACGCTTATCACAATGCCTTTCTGGTCTGTGCTGAAGCAGGGCATTCTGGCAGCCAAGTGGCTTGACCTTTATTAGTGAGCCTGGTTATCCCCTCTCGGAACCACAGACTTAGAAATCGCCAGCTCATATACAGTGCATAAAATATATTTATATATATACCCTTATACACCATTTTAATAAAAAATATCACAAAATTCTTCTAAGTCCCTCGGGAAGAGTGAAAGACGCGCACGTTCATTTTCAGAGCTCCTAGACCTTCCTATAAGAAGTTAGCCAAAAAGTAGCTTCGAAAAACGCTTAGGTTAAGTTTCAGAGTTGCTTCTAATGTACCAAAGCTGGACTTAGACATAATTTCACTCTCACAACATTATGGCTGGTTGGAGAGAGTCCGAACCACAAGTACCGGGTCCATGGTTCTGGCCGTATACTGGGGGGACGGGGACGACTCCCATTAACCCCTGACTATACCGGGGATACGCTTATCACAATGCCTTTCTGGTCTGTGCTGAAGCAGGGCATTCTGGCAGCCAAGTGGCTTGACCTTTATTAGTGAGCCTGGTTACCCCCTCTCGGAACCACAGACTTAGAAATCGCCAGCTCATATACAGTGCATAAAATATATTTATATATATACCCTTATACACCATTTTAATAAAAAAATATCACAAAATTCTTCTAAGTCCCTCGGGAAGAGTGAAAGACGCGCACGTTCATTTTCAGAGCTTCTAGACC
The DNA here is from genome assembly GCF_040206685.1 of Ascaphus truei. Taxonomy (NCBI): domain Eukaryota; kingdom Metazoa; phylum Chordata; class Amphibia; order Anura; family Ascaphidae; genus Ascaphus; species Ascaphus truei. Next base: position 365,275 of record NW_027456585.1, on the reverse strand, counting down.
TTCCTATAAGAAGTTAGCCAAAAAGTAGCTTCGAAAAACGCTTAGGTTAAGTTTCAGAGTTGCTTCTAATGTACCAAAGCTGGACTTAGACATAATTTCACTCTCACAACATTATGGCTGGTTGGAGAGAGTCCGAACCACAAGTACCGGGTCCATGGTTCTGGCCGTATACTGGGGGGACGGGGACGACTCCCATTAACCCCTGACTATACCGGGGATACGCTTATCACAATGCCTTTCTGGTCTGTGCTGAAGCAGGGCATTCTGGCAGCCAAGTGGCTTGACCTTTATTAGTGAGCCTGGTTACCCCCTCTCGGAACCACAGACTTAGAAATCGCCAGCTCATATACAGTGCATAAAATATATTTATATATATACCCTTATACACCATTTTAATAAAAAATATCACAAAATTCTTCTAAGTCCCTCGGGAAGAGTGAAAGACGCGCACGTTCATTTTCAGAGCTCCTAGACCTTCCTATAAGAAGTTAGCCAAAAAGTAGCTTCGAAAAACGCTTAGGTTAAGTTTCAGAGTTGCTTCTAATGTACCAAAGCTGGACTTAGACATAATTTCACTCTCACAACATTATGGCTGGTTGGAGAGAGTCCGAACCACAAGTACCGGGTCCATGGTTCTGGCCGTATACTGGGGGGACGGAGACGACTCCCATTAACCCCTGACTATACCGGGGATACGCTTATCACAATGCCTTTCTGGTCTGTGCTGAAGCACGGCATTCTGGCAGCCAAGTGGCTTGACCTTTATTAGTGAGCCTGGTTACCCCCTCTCGGAACCACAGACTTAGAAATCGCCAGCTCATATACAGTGTATAAAATATATTTATATATATACCCTTATACACCATTTAATAAAAAATATCACAAAATTCTTCTAAGTCCCTCGGGAAGAGTGAAAGACGCGCACGTTCATTTTCAGAGCTCCTAGACCTTCCTATAAGAAGTTAGCCAAAAATGTAGCTTCGAAAAACGCTTAGGTTAAGTTTCAGAGTTGCTTCTAATGTACCAAAGCTGGACTTAGACATAATTTCACTCTCACAACATTATGGCTGGTTGGAGAGAGTCCGAACCACAAGTACCGGGTCCATGGTTCTGGCCGTATACTGGGGGGACGGGGACGACTCCCATTAACCCCTGACTATACCGCGGATACGCTTATCACAATGCCTTTCTGGTCTGTGCTGAAGCACGGCATTCTGGCAGCCAAGTGGCTTGACCTTTATTAGTGAGCCTGGTTACTCCCTCTCGGAACCACAGACTTAGAAATCGCCAGCTCATATACAGTGCATAAAATATATTTATATATATACCCTTATACACCATTTAATAAAAAATATCACAAAATTCTTCTAAGTCCCTCGGGAAGAGTGAAAGACGCGCACGTTCATTTTCAGAGCTCCTAGACCTTCCTATAAGAAGTTAGCCAAAAAGTAGCTTCGAAAAACGCTTAGGTTAAGTTTCAGAGTTGCTTCTAATGTACCAAAGCTGGACTTAGACATAATTTCACTCTCACAACATTATGGCTGGTTGGAGAGAGTCCGAACCACAAGTACCGGGTCCATGGTTCTGGCCGTATACTGGGGGGACGGGGACGACTCCCATTAACCCCTGACTATACCGGGGATACGCTTATCACAATGCCTTTCTGGTCTGTGCTGAAGCAGGGCATTCTGGCAGCCAAGTGGCTTGACCTTTATTAGTGAGCCTGGTTACCCCCTCTCGGAACCACAGACTTAGAAATCGCCAGCTCATATACAGTGCATAAAATATATTTATATATATACCCTTATACACCATTTTAATAAAAAATATCACAAAATTCTTCTAAGTCCCTCGGGAAGAGTGAAAGACGCGCACGTTCATTTTCAGAGCTCCTAGACCTTCCTATAAGAAGTTAGCCAAAAAGTAGCTTCGAAAAACGCTTAGGTTAAGTTTCAGAGTTGCTTCTAATGTACCAAAGCTGGACTTAGACATAATTTCACTCTCACAACATTATGGCTGGTTGGAGAGAGTCCGAACCACAAGTACCGGGTCCATGGTTCTGGCCGTATACTGGGGGGACGGAGACGACTCCCATTAACCCCTGACTATACCGGGGATACGCTTATCACAATGCCTTTCTGGTCTGTGCTGAAGCACGGCATTCTGGCAGCCAAGTGGCTTGACCTTTATTAGTGAGCCTGGTTACCCCCTCTCGGAACCACAGACTTAGAAATCGCCAGCTCATATACAGTGCATAAAATATATTTATATATATACCCTTATACACCATTTAATAAAAAATATCACAAAATTCTTCTAAGTCCCTCGGGAAGAGTGAAAGACGCGCACGTTCATTTTCAGAGCTCCTAGACCTTCCTATAAGAAGTTAGCCAAAAATGTAGCTTCGAAAAACGCTTAGGTTAAGTTTCAGAGTTGCTTCTAATGTACCAAAGCTGGACTTAGACATAATTTCACTCTCACAACATTATGGCTGGTTGGAGAGAGTCCGAACCACAAGTACCGGGTCCATGGTTCTGGCCGTATACTGGGGGGACGGGGACGACTCCCATTAACCCCTGACTATACCGGGGATACGCTTATCACAATGCCTTTCTGGTCTGTGCTGAAGCACGGCATTCTGGCAGCCAAGTGGCTTGACCTTTATTAGTGAGCCTGGTTACTCCCTCTCGGAACCACAGACTTAGAAATCGCCAGCTCATATACAGTGCATAAAATATATTTATATATATACCCTTATACACCATTTAATAAAAAATATCACAAAATTCTTCTAAGTCCCTCGGGAAGAGTGAAAGACGCGCACGTTCATTTTCAGAGCTCCTAGACCTTCCTATAAGAAGTTAGCCAAAAAGTAGCTTCGAAAAACGCTTAGGTTAAGTTTCAGAGTTGCTTCTAATGTACCAAAGCTGGACTTAGACATAATTTCACTCTCACAACATTATGGCTGGTTGGAGAGAGTCCGAACCACAAGTACCGGGTCCATGGTTCTGGCCGTATACTGGGGGGACGGGGACGACTCCCATTAACCCCTGACTATACCGGGGATACGCTTATCACAATGCCTTTCTGGTCTGTGCTGAAGCAGGGCATTCTGGCAGCCAAGTGGCTTGACCTTTATTAGTGAGCCTGGTTACCCCCTCTCGGAACCACAGACTTAGAAATCGCCAGCTCATATACAGTGCATAAAATATATTTATATATATACCCTTATACACCATTTTAATAAAAAAATATCACAAAATTCTTCTAAGTCCCTCGGGAAGAGTGAAAGACACGCACGTTCATTTTCAGAGCTTCTAGACCTTCCTATAAGAAGTTAGCCAAAAAGTAGCTTCGAAAAACGCTTAGGTTAAGTTTCAGAGTTGCTTCTAATGTACCAAAGCTGGACTTAGACATAATTTCACTCTCACAACATTATGGCTGGTTGGAGAGAGTCCGAACCACAAGTACCGGGTCCATGGTTCTGGCCGTATACTGGGGGGACGGGGACGACTCCCATTAACCCCTGACTATACCGGGGATACGCTTATCACAATGCCTTTCTGGTCTGTGCTGAAGCAGGGCATTCTGGCAGCCAAGTGGCTTGACCTTTATTAGTGAGCCTGGTTACCCCCTCTCGGAACCACAGACTTAGAAATCGCCAGCTCATATACAGTGCATAAAATATATTTATATATATACCCTTATACACCATTTTAATAAAAAATATCACAAAATTCTTCTAAGTCCCTCGGGAAGAGTGAAAGACGCGCACGTTCATTTTCAGAGCTCCTAGACCTTCCTATAAGAAGTTAGCCAAAAAGTAGCTTCGAAAAACGCTTAGGTTAAGTTTCAGAGTTGCTTCTAATGTACCAAAGCTGGACTTAGACATAATTTCACTCTCACAACATTATGGCTGGTTGGAGAGAGTCCGAACTACAAGTACCGGGTCCATGGTTCTGGCCGTATACTGGGGGGACGGGGACGACTTCAATTAACCCCTGACTATACCGGGGATACGCTTATCACAATGCCTTTCTGGTCTGTGCTGAAGCAGGGCATTCTGGCAGCCAAGTGGCTTGACCTTTATTAGTGAGCCTGGTTACCCCCTCTCGGAACCACAGACTTAGAAATCGCCAGCTCATATACAGTGCATAAAATATATTTATATATATACCCTTATACACCATTTTAATAAAAAATATCACAAAATTCTTCTAAGTCCCTCGGGAAGAGTGAAAGACGCGCACGTTCATTTTCAGAGCTCCTAGACCTTCCTATAAGAAGTTAGCCAAAAAGTAGCTTCGAAAAACGCTTAGGTTAAGTTTCAGAGTTGCTTCTAATGTACCAAAGCTGGACTTAGACATAATTTCACTCTCACAACATTATGGCTGGTTGGAGAGAGTCCGAACCACAAGTACCGGGTCCATGGTTCTGGCCGTATACTGGGGGGACGGAGACGACTCCCATTAACCCCTGACTATACCGGGGATACGCTTATCACAATGCCTTTCTGGTCTGTGCTGAAGCACGGCATTCTGGCAGCCAAGTGGCTTGACCTTTATTAGTGAGCCTGGTTACCCCCTCTCGGAACCACAGACTTAGAAATCGCCAGCTCATATACAGTGCATAAAATATATTTATATATATACCCTTATACACCATTTAATAAAAAATATCACAAAATTCTTCTAAGTCCCTCGGGAAGAGTGAAAGACGCGCACGTTCATTTTCAGAGCTCCTAGACCTTCCTATAAGAAGTTAGCCAAAAAGTAGCTTCGAAAAACGCTTAGGTTAAGTTTCAGAGTTGCTTCTAATGTACCAAAGCTGGACTTAGACATAATTTCACTCTCACAACATTATGGCTGGTTGGAGAGAGTCCGAACCACAAGTACCGGGTCCATGGTTCTGGCCGTATACTGGGGGGACGGGGACGACTCCCATTAACCCCTGACTATACCGGGGATACGCTTATCACAATGCCTTTCTGGTCTGTGCTGAAGCAGGGCATTCTGGCAGCCAAGTGGCTTGACCTTTATTAGTGAGCCTGGTTAGCCCCTCTCGGAACCACAGACTTAGAAATCGCCAGCTCATATACAGTGCATAAAATATATTTATATACTGTATATACCCTTATACACCATTTTAATAAAAAATATCACAAAATTCTTCTAAGTCCCTCGGGAAGAGTGAAAGACGCGCACGTTCATTTTCAGAGCTCCTAGACCTTCCTATAAGAAGTTAGCCAAAAGTAGCTTCGAAAAACGCTTAGGTTAAGTTTCAGAGTTGCTTCTAATGTACCAAAGCTGGACTTAGACATAATTTCACTCTCACAACATTATGGCTGGTTGGAGAGAGTCCGAACCACAAGTACCGGGTCCATGGTTCTGGCCGTATACTGGGGGGACGGGGACGACTCCCATTAACCCCTGACTATACCGGGGATACGCTTATCACAATGCCTTTCTGGTCTGTGCTGAAGCAGGGCATTCTGGCAGCCAAGTGGCTTGACCTTTATTAGTGAGCCTGGTTATCCCCTCTCGGAACCACAGACTTAGAAATCGCCAGCTCATATACAGTGCATAAAATATATTTATATATATACCCTTATACACCATTTTAATAAAAAATATCACAAAATTCTTCTAAGTCCCTCGGGAAGAGTGAAAGACGCGCACGTTCATTTTCAGAGCTCCTAGACCTTCCTATAAGAAGTTAGCCAAAAAGTAGCTTCGAAAAACGCTTAGGTTAAGTTTCAGAGTTGCTTCTAATGTACCAAAGCTGGACTTAGACATAATTTCACTCTCACAACATTATGGCTGGTTGGAGAGAGTCCGAACCACAAGTACCGGGTCCATGGTTCTGGCCGTATACTGGGGGGACGGGGACGACTCCCATTAACCCCTGACTATACCGGGGATACGCTTATCACAATGCCTTTCTGGTCTGTGCTGAAGCAGGGCATTCTGGCAGCCAAGTGGCTTGACCTTTATTAGTGAGCCTGGTTACCCCCTCTCGGAACCACAGACTTAGAAATCGCCAGCTCATATACAGTGCATAAAATATATTTATATATATACCCTTATACACCATTTTAATAAAAAAATATCACAAAATTCTTCTAAGTCCCTCGGGAAGAGTGAAAGACGCGCACGTTCATTTTCAGAGCTTCTAGACCTTCCTATAAGAAGTTAGCCAAAAAGTAGCTTCGAAAAACGCTTAGGTTAAGTTTCAGAGTTGCTTCTAATGTACCAAAGCTGGACTTAGACATAATTTCACTCTCACAACATTATGGCTGGTTGGAGAGAGTCCGAACCACAAGTACCGGGTCCATGGTTCTGGCCGTATACTGGGGGGACGGGGACGACTCCCATTAACCCCTGACTATACCGGGGATACGCTTATCACAATGCCTTTCTGGTCTGTGCTGAAGCAGGGCATTCTGGCAGCCAAGTGGCTTGACCTTTATTAGTGAGCCTGGTTACCCCCTCTCGGAACCACAGACTTAGAAATCGCCAGCTCATATACAGTGCATAAAATATATTTATATATATACCCTTATACACCATTTTAATAAAAAATATCACAAAATTCTTCTAAGTCCCTCGGGAAGAGTGAAAGACGCGCACGTTCATTTTCAGAGCTCCTAGACCTTCCTATAAGAAGTTAGCCAAAAAGTAGCTTCGAAAAACGCTTAGGTTAAGTTTCAGAGTTGCTTCTAATGTACCAAAGCTGGACTTAGACATAATTTCACTCTCACAACATTATGGCTGGTTGGAGAGAGTCCGAACCACAAGTACCGGGTCCATGGTTCTGGCCGTATACTGGGGGGACGGAGACGACTCCCATTAACCCCTGACTATACCGGGGATACGCTTATCACAATGCCTTTCTGGTCTGTGCTGAAGCACGGCATTCTGGCAGCCAAGTGGCTTGACCTTTATTAGTGAGCCTGGTTACCCCCTCTCGGAACCACAGACTTAGAAATCGCCAGCTCATATACAGTGCATAAAATATATTTATATATATACCCTTATACACCATTTAATAAAAAATATCACAAAATTCTTCTAAGTCCCTCGGGAAGAGTGAAAGACGCGCACGTTCATTTTCAGAGCTCCTAGACCTTCCTATAAGAAGTTAGCCAAAAATGTAGCTTCGAAAAACGCTTAGGTTAAGTTTCAGAGTTGCTTCTAATGTACCAAAGCTGGACTTAGACATAATTTCACTCTCACAACATTATGGCGGGTTGGAGAGAGTCCGAACCACAAGTACCGGGTCCATGGTTCTGGCCGTATACTGGGGGGACGGGGACGACTACCATTAACCCCTGACTATACCGGGGATACGCTTATCACAATGCCTTTCTGGTCTGTGCTGAAGCACGGCATTCTGGCAGCCAAGTGGCTTGACCTTTATTAGTGAGCCTGGTTACTCCCTCTCGGAACCACAGACTTAGAAATCGCCAGCTCATATACAGTGCATAAAATATATTTATATATATACCCTTATACACCATTTAATAAAAAATATCACAAAATTCTTCTAAGTCCCTCGGGAAGAGTGAAAGACGCGCACGTTCATTTTCAGAGCTCCTAGACCTTCCTATAAGAAGTTAGCCAAAAAGTAGCTTCGAAAAACGCTTAGGTTAAGTTTCAGAGTTGCTTCTAATGTACCAAAGCTGGACTTAGACATAATTTCACTCTCACAACATTATGGCTGGTTGGAGAGAGTCCGAACCACAAGTACCGGGTCCATGGTTCTGGCCGTATACTGGGGGGACGGGGACGACTCCCATTAACCCCTGACTATACCGGGGATACGCTTATCACAATGCCTTTCTGGTCTGTGCTGAAGCAGGGCATTCTGGCAGCCAAGTGGCTTGACCTTTATTAGTGAGCCTGGTTACCCCCTCTCGGAACCACAGACTTAGAAATCGCCAGCTCATATACAGTGCATAAAATATATTTATATATATACCCTTATACACCATTTTAATAAAAAAATATCACAAAATTCTTCTAAGTCCCTCGGGAAGAGTGAAAGACACGCACGTTCATTTTCAGAGCTTCTAGACCTTCCTATAAGAAGTTAGCCAAAAAGTAGCTTCGAAAAACGCTTAGGTTAAGTTTCAGAGTTGCTTCTAATGTACCAAAGCTGGACTTAGACATAATTTCACTCTCACAACATTATGGCTGGTTGGAGAGAGTCCGAACCACAAGTACCGGGTCCATGGTTCTGGCCGTATACTGGGGGGACGGGGACGACTCCCATTAACCCCTGACTATACCGGGGATACGCTTATCACAATGCCTTTCTGGTCTGTGCTGAAGCAGGGCATTCTGGCAGCCAAGTGGCTTGACCTTTATTAGTGAGCCTGGTTACCCCCTCTCGGAACCACAGACTTAGAAATCGCCAGCTCATATACAGTGCATAAAATATATTTATATATATACCCTTATACACCATTTTAATAAAAAATATCACAAAATTCTTCTAAGTCCCTCGGGAAGAGTGAAAGACGCGCACGTTCATTTTCAGAGCTCCTAGACCTTCCTATAAGAAGTTAGCCAAAAAGTAGCTTCGAAAAACGCTTAGGTTAAGTTTCAGAGTTGCTTCTAATGTACCAAAGCTGGACTTAGACATAATTTCACTCTCACAACATTATGGCTGGTTGGAGAGAGTCCGAACTACAAGTACCGGGTCCATGGTTCTGGCCGTATACTGGGGGGACGGGGACGACTCCAATTAACCCCTGACTATACCGGGGATACGCTTATCACAATGCCTTTCTGGTCTGTGCTGAAGCAGGGCATTCTGGCAGCCAAGTGGCTTGACCTTTATTAGTGAGCCTGGTTACCCCCTCTCGGAACCACAGACTTAGAAATCGCCAGCTCATATACAGTGCATAAAATATATTTATATATATACCCTTATACACCATTTTAATAAAAAATATCACAAAATTCTTCTAAGTCCCTCGGGAAGAGTGAAAGACGCGCACGTTCATTTTCAGAGCTCCTAGACCTTCCTATAAGAAGTTAGCCAAAAAGTAGCTTCGAAAAACGCTTAGGTTAAGTTTCAGAGTTGCTTCTAATGTACCAAAGCTGGACTTAGACATAATTTCACTCTCACAACATTATGGCTGGTTGGAGAGAGTCCGAACCACAAGTACCGGGTCCATGGTTCTGGCCGTATACTGGGGGGACGGAGACGACTCCCATTAACCCCTGACTATACCGGGGATACGCTTATCACAATGCCTTTCTGGTCTGTGCTGAAGCACGGCATTCTGGCAGCCAAGTGGCTTGACCTTTATTAGTGAGCCTGGTTACCCCCTCTCGGAACCACAGACTTAGAAATCGCCAGCTCATATACAGTGCATAAAATATATTTATATATATACCCTTATACACCATTTAATAAAAAATATCACAAAATTCTTCTAAGTCCCTCGGGAAGAGTGAAAGACGCGCACGTTCATTTTCAGAGCTCCTAGACCTTCCTATAAGAAGTTAGCCAAAAAGTAGCTTCGAAAAACGCTTAGGTTAAGTTTCAGAGTTGCTTCTAATGTACCAAAGCTGGACTTAGACATAATTTCACTCTCACAACATTATGGCTGGTTGGAGAGAGTCCGAACCACAAGTACCGGGTCCATGGTTCTGGCCGTATACTGGGGGGACGGGGACGACTCCCATTAACCCCTGACTATACCGGGGATACGCTTATCACAATGCCTTTCTGGTCTGTGCTGAAGCAGGGCATTCTGGCAGCCAAGTGGCTTGACCTTTATTAGTGAGCCTGGTTAGCCCCTCTCGGAACCACAGACTTAGAAATCGCCAGCTCATATACAGTGCATAAAATATATTTATATACTGTATATACCCTTATACACCATTTTAATAAAAAATATCACAAAATTCTTCTAAGTCCCTCGGGAAGAGTGAAAGACGCGCACGTTCATTTTCAGAGCTCCTAGACCTTCCTATAAGAAGTTAGCCAAAAGTAGCTTCGAAAAACGCTTAGGTTAAGTTTCAGAGTTGCTTCTAATGTACCAAAGCTGGACTTAGACATAATTTCACTCTCACAACATTATGGCTGGTTGGAGAGAGTCCGAACCACAAGTACCGGGTCCATGGTTCTGGCCGTATACTGGGGGGACGGGGACGACTCCCATTAACCCCTGACTATACCGGGGATACGCTTATCACAATGCCTTTCTGGTCTGTGCTGAAGCAGGGCATTCTGGCAGCCAAGTGGCTTGACCTTTATTAGTGAGCCTGGTTATCCCCTCTCGGAACCACAGACTTAGAAATCGCCAGCTCATATACAGTGCATAAAATATATTTATATATATACCCTTATACACCATTTTAATAAAAAATATCACAAAATTCTTCTAAGTCCCTCGGGAAGAGTGAAAGACGCGCACGTTCATTTTCAGAGCTCCTAGACCTTCCTATAAGAAGTTAGCCAAAAAGTAGCTTCGAAAAACGCTTAGGTTAAGTTTCAGAGTTGCTTCTAATGTACCAAAGCTGGACTTAGACATAATTTCACTCTCACAACATTATGGCTGGTTGGAGACAGTCCGAACCACAAGTACCGGGTCCATGGTTCTGGCCGTATACTGGGGGGACGGGGACGACTCCCATTAACCCCTGACTATACCGGGGATACGCTTATCACAATGCCTTTCTGGTCTGTGCTGAAGCAGGGCATTCTGGCAGCCAAGTGGCTTGACCTTTATTAGTGAGCCTGGTTACCCCCTCTCGGAACCACAGACTTAGAAATCGCCAGCTCATATACAGTGCATAAAATATATTTATATATATACCCTTATACACCATTTTAATAAAAAAATATCACAAAATTCTTCTAAGTCCCTCGGGAAGAGTGAAAGACGCGCACGTTCATTTTCAGAGCTTCTAGACCTTCCTATAAGAAGTTAGCCAAAAAGTAGCTTCGAAAAACGCTTAGGTTAAGTTTCAGAGTTGCTTCTAATGTACCAAAGCTGGACTTAGACATAATTTCACTCTCACAACATTATGGCTGGTTGGAGAGAGTCCGAACCACAAGTACCGGGTCCATGGTTCTGGCCGTATACTGGGGGGACGGGGACGACTCCCATTAACCCCTGACTATACCGGGGATACGCTTATCACAATGCCTTTCTGGTCTGTGCTGAAGCAGGGCATTCTGGCAGCCAAGTGGCTTGACCTTTATTAGTGAGCCTGGTTACCCCCTCTCGGAACCACAGACTTAGAAATCGCCAGCTCATATACAGTGCATAAAATATATTTATATATATACCCTTATACACCATTTTAATAAAAAATATCACAAAATTCTTCTAAGTCCCTCGGGAAGAGTGAAAGACGCGCACGTTCATTTTCAGAGCTCCTAGACCTTCCTATAAGAAGTTAGCCAAAAAGTAGCTTCGAAAAACGCTTAGGTTAAGTTTCAGAGTTGCTTCTAATGTACCAAAGCTGGACTTAGACATAATTTCACTCTCACAACATTATGGCTGGTTGGAGAGAGTCCGAACCACAAGTACCGGGTCCATGGTTCTGGCCGTATACTGGGGGGACGGGGACGACTCCCATTAACCCCTGACTATACCGGGGATACGCTTATCACAATGCCTTTCTGGTCTGTGCTGAAGCAGGGCATTCTGGCAGCCAAGTGGCTTGACCTTTATTAGTGAGCCTGGTTATCCCCTCTCGGAACCACAGACTTAGAAATCGCCAGCTCATATACAGTGCATAAAATATATTTATATATATACCCTTATACACCATTTTAATAAAAAATATCACAAAATTCTTCTAAGTCCCTCGGGAAGAGTGAAAGACGCGCACGTTCATTTTCAGAGCTCCTAGACCTTCCTATAAGAAGTTAGCCAAAAAGTAGCTTCGAAAAACGCTTAGGTTAAGTTTCAGAGTTGCTTCTAATGTACCAAAGCTGGACTTAGACATAATTTCACTCTCACAACATTATGGCTGGTTGGAGACAGTCCGAACCACAAGTACCGGGTCCATGGTTCTGGCCGTATACTGGGGGGACGGGGACGACTCCCATTAACCCCTGACTATACCGGGGATACGCTTATCACAATGCCTTTCTGGTCTGTGCTGAAGCAGGGCATTCTGGCAGCCAAGTGGCTTGACCTTTATTAGTGAGCCTGGTTACCCCCTCTCGGAACCACAGACTTAGAAATCGCCAGCTCATATACAGTGCATAAAATATATTTATATATATACCCTTATACACCATTTAATAAAAAATATCACAAAATTCTTCTAAGTCCCTCGGGAAGAGTGAAAGACGCGCACGTTCATTTTCAGAGCTCCTAGACCTTCCTATAAGAAGTTAGCCAAAAAGTAGCTTCGAAAAACGCTTAGGTTAAGTTTCAGAGTTGCTTCTAATGTACCAAAGCTGGACTTAGACATAATTTCACTCTCACAACATTATGGCTGGTTGGAGACAGTCCGAACCACAAGTACCGGGTCCATGGTTCTGGCCGTATACTGGGGGGACGGGGACGACTCCCATTAACCCCTGACTATACCGGGGATACGCTTATCACAATGCCTTTCTGGTCTGTGCTGAAGCAGGGCATTCTGGCAGCCAAGTGGCTTGACCTTTATTAGTGAGCCTGGTTACCCCCTCTCGGAACCACAGACTTAGAAATCGCCAGCTCATATACAGTGCATAAAATATATTTATATATATACCCTTATACACCATTTTAATAAAAAATATCACAAAATTCTTCTAAGTCCCTCGGGAAGAGTGAAAGACGCGCACGTTCATTTTCAGAGCTCCTAGACCTTCCTATAAGAAGTTAGCCAAAAAGTAGCTTCGAAAAACGCTTAGGTTAAGTTTCAGAGTTGCTTCTAATGTACCAAAGCTGGACTTAGACATAATTTCACTCTCACAACATTATGGTTGGTTGGAGAGAGTCCGAACCACAAGTACCGGGTCCATGGTTCTGGCCGTATACTGGGGGGACGGGGACGACTCCCATTAACCCCTGACTATACCGGGGATACGCTTATCACAATGCCTTTCTGGTCTGTGCTGAAGCAGGGCATTCTGGCAGCCAAGTGGCTTGACCTTTATTAGTGAGCCTGGTTACCCCCTCTCGGAACCACAGACTTAGAAATCGCCAGCTCATATACAGTGCATAAAATATATTTATATATATACCCTTATACACCATTTTAATAAAAAATATCACAAAATTCTTCTAAGTCCCTCGGGAAGAGTGGAAGACGTGCACGTTCATTTTCAGAGCTCCTAGACCTTCCTATAAGAAGTTAGCCAAAAAGTAGCTTCGAAAAACGCTTAGGTTAAGTTTCAGAGTTGCTTCTAATGTACCAAAGCTGGACTTAGACATAATTTCACTCTCACAACATTATGGCTGGTTGGAGACAGTCCGAACCACAAGTACCGGGTCCATGGTTCTGGCCGTATACTGGGGGGACGGGGACGACTCCCATTAACCCCTGACTATACCGGGGATACGCTTATCACAATGCCTTTCTGGTCTGTGCTGAAGCAGGGCATTCTGGCAGCCAAGTGGCTTGACCTTTATTAGTGAGCCTGGTTACCCCCTCTCGGAACCACAGACTTAGAAATCGCCAGCTCATATACAGTGCATAAAATATATTTATATATATACCCTTATACACCATTTAATAAAAAATATCACAAAATTCTTCTAAGTCCCTCGGGAAGAGTGAAAGACGCGCACGTTCATTTTCAGAGCTCCTAGACCTTCCTATAAGAAGTTAGCCAAAAAGTAGCTTCGAAAAACGCTTAGGTTAAGTTTCAGAGTTGCTTCTAATGTACCAAAGCTGGACTTAGACATAATTTCACTCTCACAACATTATGGCTGGTTGGAGACAGTCCGAACCACAAGTACCGGGTCCATGGTTCTGGCCGTATACTGGGGGGACGGGGACGACTCCCATTAACCCCTGACTATACCGGGGATACGCTTATCACAATGCCTTTCTGGTCTGTGCTGAAGCACGGCATTCTGGCAGCCAAGTGGCTTGACCTTTATTAGTGAGCCTGGTTACCCCCTCTCGGAACCACAGACTTAGAAATCGCCAGCTCATATACAGTGCATAAAATATATTTATATATATACCCTTATACACCATTTAATAAAAAATATCACAAAATTCTTCTAAGTCCCTCGGGAAGAGTGAAAGACGCGCACGTTCATTTTCAGAGCTCCTAGACCTTCCTATAAGAAGTTAGCCAAAAAGTAGCTTCGAAAAACGCTTAGGTTAAGTTTCAGAGTTGCTTCTAATGTACCAAAGCTGGACTTAGACATAATTTCACTCTCACAACATTATGGCTGGTTGGAGACAGTCCGAACCACAAGTACCGGGTCCATGGTTCTGGCCGTATACTGGGGGGACGGGGACGACTCCCATTAACCCCTGACTATACCGGGGATACGCTTATCACAATGCCTTTCTGGTCTGTGCTGAAGCAGGGCATTCTGGCAGCCAAGTGGCTTGACCTTTATTAGTGAGCCTGGTTACCCCCTCTCGGAACCACAGACTTAGAAATCGCCAGCTCATATACAGTGCATAAAATATATTTATATATATACCCTTATACACCATTTTAATAAAAAATATCACAAAATTCTTCTAAGTCCCTCGGGAAGAGTGAAAGATGCGCACGTTCATTTTCAGAGCTCCTAGACCTTCCTATAAGAAGTTAGCCAAAAAGTAGCTTCGAAAAACGCTTAGGTTAAGTTTCAGAGTTGCTTCTAATGTACCAAAGCTGGACTTAGACATAATTTCACTCTCACAACATTATGGCTGGTTGGAGACAGTCCGAACCACAAGTACCGGGTCCATGGTTCTGGCCGTATACTGGGGGGGCGGGGACGACTCCCATTAACCCCTGACTATACCGGGGATACGCTTATCACAATGCCTTTCTGGTCTGTGCTGAAGCACGGCATTCTGGCAGCCAAGTGGCTTGACCTTTATTAGTGAGCCTGGTTACTCCCTCTCGGAACCACAGACTTAGAAATCGCCAGCTCATATACAGTGCATAAAATATATTTATATATATACCCTTATACACCATTTAATAAAAAATATCACAAAATTCTTCTAAGTCCCTCAGGAAGAGTGAAAGACGCGCACGTTCATTTTCAGAGCTCCTAGACCTTCCTATAAGAAGTTAGCCAAAAAGTAGCTTCGAAAAACGCTTAGGTTAAGTTTCAGAGTTGCTTCTAATGTACCAAAGCTGGACTTAGACATAATTTCACTCTCACAACATTATGGCTGGTTGGAGAGAGTCCGAACCACAAGTACCGGGTCCATGGTTCTGGCCGTATACTGGGGGGACGGGGACGACTCCCATTAACCCCTGACTATACCGGGGATACGCTTATCACAATGCCTTTCTGGTCTGTGCTGAAGCAGGGCATTCTGGCAGCCAAGTGGCTTGACCTTTATTAGTGAGCCTGGTTATCCCCTCTCGGAACCACAGACTTAGAAATCGCCAGCTCATATACAGTGCATAAAATATATTTATATATATACCCTTATACACCATTTTAATAAAAAATATCACAAAATTCTTCTAAGTCCCTCGGGAAGAGTGAAAGACGCGCACGTTCATTTTCAGAGCTCCTAGACCTTCCTATAAGAAGTTAGCCAAAAAGTAGCTTCGAAAAACGCTTAGGTTAAGTTTCAGAGTTGCTTCTAATGTACCAAAGCTGGACTTAGACATAATTTCACTCTCACAACATTATGGTTGGTTGGAGAGAGTCCGAACCACAAGTACCGGGTCCATGGTTCTGGCCGTATACTGGGGGGACGGGGACGACTCCCATTAACCCCTGACTATACCGGGGATACGCTTATCACAATGCCTTTCTGGTCTGTGCTGAAGCAGGGCATTCTGGCAGCCAAGTGGCTTGAACTTTATTAGTAAGCCTGGTTACCCCCTCTCGGAACCACAGACTTAGAAATCGCCAGCTCATATACTGTACAGTGCATAAAATATATTTATATATATACCCTTATACACCATTTTAATAAAAAATATCACAAAATTCTTCTAAGTCCCTCGGGAAGAGTGAAAGACGCGCACGTTCATTTTCAGAGCTCCTAGACCTTCCTATAAGAAGTTAGCCAAAAAGTAGCTTCGAAAAACGCTTAGGTTAAGTTTCAGAGTTGCTTCTAATGTACCAAAGCTGGACTTAGACATAATTTCACTCTCACAACATTATGGCTGGTTGGAGACAGTCCGAACCACAAGTACCGGGTCCATGGTTCTGGCCGTATACTGGGGGGACGGGGACGACTCCCATTAACCCCTGACTATACCGGGGATACGCTTATCACAATGCCTTTCTGGTCTGTGCTGAAGCAGGGCATTCTGGCAGCCAAGTGGCTTGACCTTTATTAGTGAGCCTGGTTACCCCCTCTCGGAACCACAGACTTAGAAATCGCCAGCTCATATACAGTGCATAAAATATATTTATATATATACCCTTATACACCATTTAATAAAAAATATCACAAAATTCTTCTAAGTCCCTCGGGAAGAGTGAAAGACGCGCACGTTCATTTTCAGAGCTCCTAGACCTTCCTATAAGAAGTTAGCCAAAAAGTAGCTTCGAAAAACGCTTAGGTTAAGTTTCAGAGTTGCTTCTAATGTACCAAAGCTGGACTTAGACATAATTTCACTCTCACAACATTATGGTTGGTTGGAGAGAGTCCGAACCACAAGTACCGGGTCCATGGTTCTGGCCGTATACTGGGGGGACGGGGACGACTCCCATTAACCCCTGACTATACCGGGGATACGCTTATCACAATGCCTTTCTGGTCTGTGCTGAAGCAGGGCATTCTGGCAGCCAAGTGGCTTGACCTTTATTAGTGAGCCTGGTTACCCCCTCTCGGAAACACAGACTTAGAAATCGCCAGCTCATATACAGTGCATAAAATATATTTATATATATACCCTTATACACCATTTTAATAAAAAATATCACAAAATTCTTCTAAGTCCCTCGGGAAGAGTGAAAGACGCGCACGTTCATTTTCAGAGCTCCTAGACCTTCCTATAAGAAGTTAGCCAAAAAGTAGCTTCGAAAAACGCTTAGGTTAAGTTTCAGAGTTGCTTCTAATGTACCAAAGCTGGACTTAGACATAATTTCACTCTCACAACATTATGGCTGGTTGGAGACAGTCCGAACCACAAGTACCGGGTCCATGGTTCTGGCCGTATACTGGGGGGACGGGGACGACTCCCATTAACCCCTGACTATACCGGGGATACGCTTATCACAATGCCTTTCTGGTCTGTGCTGAAGCAGGGCATTCTGGCAGCCAAGTGGCTTGACCTTTATTAGTGAGCCTGGTTACCCCCTCTCGGAACCACAGACTTAGAAATCGCCAGCTCATATACAGTGCATAAAATATATTTATATATATACCCTTATACACCATTTAATAAAAAATATCACAAAATTCTTCTAAGTCCCTCGGGAAGAGTGAAAGACGCGCACGTTCATTTTCAGAGCTCCTAGACCTTCCTATAAGAAGTTAGCCAAAAAGTAGCTTCGAAAAACGCTTAGGTTAAGTTTCAGAGTTGCTTCTAATGTACCAAAGCTGGACTTAGACATAATTTCACTCTCACAACATTATGGCTGGTTGGAGACAGTCCGAACCACAAGTACCGGGTCCATGGTTCTGGCCGTATACTGGGGGGACGGGGACGACTCCCATTAACCCCTGACTATACCGGGGATACGCTTATCACAATGCCTTTCTGGTCTGTGCTGAAGCACGGCATTCTGGCAGCCAAGTGGCTTGACCTTTATTAGTGAGCCTGGTTACCCCCTCTCGGAACCACAGACTTAGAAATCGCCAGCTCATATACAGTGCATAAAATATATTTATATATATACCCTTATACACCATTTAATAAAAAATATCACAAAATTCTTCTAAGTCCCTCGGGAAGAGTGAAAGACGCGCACGTTCATTTTCAGAGCTCCTAGACCTTCCTATAAGAAGTTAGCCAAAAAGTAGCTTCGAAAAACGCTTAGGTTAAGTTTCAGAGTTGCTTCTAATGTACCAAAGCTGGACTTAGACATAATTTCACTCTCACAACATTATGGCTGGTTGGAGACAGTCCGAACCACAAGTACCGGGTCCATGGTTCTGGCCGTATACTGGGGGGACGGGGACGACTCCCATTAACCCCTGACTATACCGGGGATACGCTTATCACAATGCCTTTCTGGTCTGTGCTGAAGCAGGGCATTCTGGCAGCCAAGTGGCTTGACCTTTATTAGTGAGCCTGGTTACCCCCTCTCGGAACCACAGACTTAGAAATCGCCAGCTCATATACAGTGCATAAAATATATTTATATATATACCCTTATACACCATTTTAATAAAAAATATCACAAAATTCTTCTAAGTCCCTCGGGAAGAGTGAAAGACGCGCACGTTCATTTTCAGAGCTCCTAGACTTTCCTATAAGAAGTTAGCCAAAAAGTAGCTTCGAAAAACGCTTAGGTTAAGTTTCAGAGTTGCTTCTAATGTACCAAAGCTGGACTTAGACATAATTTCACTCTCACAACATTATGGCTGGTTGGAGACAGTCCGAACCACAAGTACCGGGTCCATGGTTCTGGCCGTATACTGGGGGGGCGGGGACGACTCCCATTAACCCCTGACTATACCGGGGATACGCTTATCACAATGCCTTTCTGGTCTGTGCTGAAGCACGGCATTCTGGCAGCCAAGTGGCTTGACCTTTATTAGTGAGCCTGGTTACTCCCTCTCGGAACCACAGACTTAGAAATCGCCAGCTCATATACAGTGCATAAAATATATTTATATATATACCCTTATACACCATTTAATAAAAAATATCACAAAATTCTTCTAAGTCCCTCGGGAAGAGTGAAAGACGCGCACGTTCATTTTCAGAGCTCCTAGACCTTCCTATAAGAAGTTAGCCAAAAAGTAGCTTCGAAAAACGCTTAGGTTAAGTTTCAGAGTTGCTTCTAATGTACCAAAGCTGGACTTAGACATAATTTCACTCTCACAACATTATGGCTGGTTGGAGAGAGTCCGAACCACAAGTACCGGGTCCATGGTTCTGGCCGTATACTGGGGGGACGGGGACGACTCCCATTAACCCCTGACTATACCGGGGATACGCTTATCACAATGCCTTTCTGGTCTGTGCTGAAGCAGGGCATTCTGGCAGCCAAGTGGCTTGACCTTTATTAGTGAGCCTGGTTACCCCCTCTCGGAACCACAGACTTAGAAATCGCCAGCTCATATACAGTGCATAAAATATATTTATATATATACCCTTATACACCATTTAATAAAAAATATCACAAAATTCTTCTAAGTCCCTCGGGAAGAGTGAAAGACGCGCACGTTCATTTTCAGAGCTCCTAGACCTTCCTATAAGAAGTTAGCCAAAAAGTAGCTTCGAAAAACGCTTAGGTTAAGTTTCAGAGTTGCTTCTAATGTACCAAAGCTGGACTTAGACATAATTTCACTCTCACAACATTATGGCTGGTTGGAGAGAGTCCGAACCACAAGTACCGGGTCCATGGTTCTGGCCGTATACTGGGGGGACGGGGACGACTCCCATTAACCCCTGACTATACCGGGGATACGCTTATCACAATGCCTTTCTGGTCTGTGCTGAAGCAGGGCATTCTGGCAGCCAAGTGGCTTGACCTTTATTAGTGAGCCTGGTTACCCCCTCTCGGAACCACAGACTTAGAAATCGCCAGCTCATATACAGTGCATAAAATATATTTATATATATACCCTTATACACCATTTTAATAAAAAATATCACAAAATTCTTCTAAGTCCCTCGGGAAGAGTGAAAGACGCGCACGTTCATTTTCAGAGCTTCTAGACCTTCCTATAAGAAGTTAGCCAAAAAGTAGCTTCGAAAAACGCTTAGGTTAAGTTTCAGAGTTGCTTCTAATGTACCAAAGCTGGACTTAGACATAATTTCACTCTCACAACATTATGGCTGGTTGGAGAGAGTCCGAACCACAAGTACCGGGTCCATGGTTCTGGCCGTATACTGGGGGGACGGGGACGACTCCCATTAACCCCTGACTATACCGGGGATACGCTTATCACAATGCCTTTCTGGTCTGTGCTGAAGCAGGGCATTCTGGCAGCCAAGTGGCTTGACCTTTATTAGTGAGCCTGGTTACCCCCTCTCGGAACCACAGACTTAGAAATCGCCAGCTCATATACAGTGCATAAAATATATTTATATATATACCCTTATACACCATTTTAATAAAAAATATCACAAAATTCTTCTAAGTCCCTCGGGAAGAGTGAAAGACGCGCACGTTCATTTTCAGAGCTCCTAGACCTTCCTATAAGAAGTTAGCCAAAAAGTAGCTTCGAAAAACGCTTAGGTAAAGTTTCAGAGTTGCTTCTAATGTACCAAAGCTGGACTTAATCATAATTTCACTCTCACAACATTATGGCTGGTTGGAGACAGTCCGAACCACAAGTACCGGGTCCATGGTTCTGGCCGTATACTGGGGGGGCGGGGACACCTCCCATTAACCCCTGACTATACCGGGGATACGCTTATCACTATGCCTTTCTGGTCTGTGCTGAAGCACGGCATTCTGGCAGCCAAGTGGCTTGACCTTTATTAGTGAGCCTGGTTACCCCCTCTCGGAACCACAGACTTAGAAATCGACAGCTCATATACAGTGCATAAAATATATTTATATATATACCCTTATACACCATTTAATAAAAAATATCACAAAATTCTTCTAAGTCCCTCAGGAAGAGTGAAAGACGCGCACGTTCATTTTCAGAGCTCCTAGACCTTCCTATAAGAAGTTAGCCAAAAAGTAGCTTCGAAAAACGCTTAGGTTAAGTTTCAGAGTTGCTTCTAATGTACCAAAGCTGGACTTAGACATAATTTCACTCTCACAACATTATGGCTGGTTGGAGACAGTCCGAACCACAAGTACCGGGTCCATGGTTCTGGCCGTATACTGGGGGGACGGGGACGACTCCCATTAACCCCTGACTATACCGGGGATACGCTTATCACAATGCCTTTCTGGTCTGTGCTGAAGCAGGGCATTCTGGCAGCCAAGTGGCTTGACCTTTATTAGTGAGCCTGGTTATCCCCTCTCGGAACCACAGACTTAGAAATCGCCAGCTCATATACAGTGCATAAAATATATTTATATATATACCCTTATACACCATTTTAATAAAAAATATCACAAAATTCTTCTAAGTCCCTCGGGAAGAGTGAAAGACGCGCACGTTCATTTTCAGAGCTCCTAGACCTTCCTATAAGAAGTTAGCCAAAAAGTAGCTTCGAAAAACGCTTAGGTTAAGTTTCAGAGTTGCTTCTAATGTACCAAAGCTGGACTTAGACATAATTTCACTCTCACAACATTATGGTTGGTTGGAGAGAGTCCGAACCACAAGTACCGGGTCCATGGTTCTGGCCGTATACTGGGGGGACGGGGACGACTCCCATTAACCCCTGACTATACCGGGGATACGCTTATCACAATGCCTTTCTGGTCTGTGCTGAAGCAGGGCATTCTGGCAGCCAAGTGGCTTGAACTTTATTAGTAAGCCTGGTTACCCCCTCTCGGAACCACAGACTTAGAAATCGCCAGCTCATATACTGTACAGTGCATAAAATATATTTATATATATACCCTTATACACCATTTTAATAAAAAATATCACAAAATTCTTCTAAGTCCCTCGGGAAGAGTGAAAGACGCGCACGTTCATTTTCAGAGCTCCTAGACCTTCCTATAAGAAGTTAGCCAAAAAGTAGCTTCGAAAAACGCTTAGGTTAAGTTTCAGAGTTGCTTCTAATGTACCAAAGCTGGACTTAGACATAATTTCACTCTCACAACATTATGGCTGGTTGGAGACAGTCCGAACCACAAGTACCGGGTCCATGGTTCTGGCCGTATACTGGGGGGACGGGGACGACTCCCATTAACCCCTGACTATACCGGGGATACGCTTATCACAATGCCTTTCTGGTCTGTGCTGAAGCAGGGCATTCTGGCAGCCAAGTGGCTTGACCTTTATTAGTGAGCCTGGTTACCCCCTCTCGGAACCACAGACTTAGAAATCGCCAGCTCATATACAGTGCATAAAATATATTTATATATATACCCTTATACACCATTTAATAAAAAATATCACAAAATTCTTCTAAGTCCCTCGGGAAGAGTGAAAGACGCGCACGTTCATTTTCAGAGCTCCTAGACCTTCCTATAAGAAGTTAGCCAAAAAGTAGCTTCGAAAAACGCTTAGGTTAAGTTTCAGAGTTGCTTCTAATGTACCAAAGCTGGACTTAGACATAATTTCACTCTCACAACATTATGGTTGGTTGGAGAGAGTCCGAACCACAAGTACCGGGTCCATGGTTCTGGCCGTATACTGGGGGGACGGGGACGACTCCCATTAACCCCTGACTATACCGGGGATACGCTTATCACAATGCCTTTCTGGTCTGTGCTGAAGCAGGGCATTCTGGCAGCCAAGTGGCTTGACCTTTATTAGTGAGCCTGGTTACCCCCTCTCGGAAACACAGACTTAGAAATCGCCAGCTCATATACAGTGCATAAAATATATTTATATATATACCCTTATACACCATTTTAATAAAAAATATCACAAAATTCTTCTAAGTCCCTCGGGAAGAGTGAAAGACGCGCACGTTCATTTTCAGAGCTCCTAGACCTTCCTATAAGAAGTTAGCCAAAAAGTAGCTTCGAAAAACGCTTAGGTTAAGTTTCAGAGTTGCTTCTAATGTACCAAAGCTGGACTTAGACATAATTTCACTCTCACAACATTATGGCTGGTTGGAGACAGTCCGAACCACAAGTACCGGGTCCATGGTTCTGGCCGTATACTGGGGGGACGGGGACGACTCCCATTAACCCCTGACTATACCGGGGATACGCTTATCACAATGCCTTTCTGGTCTGTGCTGAAGCAGGGCATTCTGGCAGCCAAGTGGCTTGACCTTTATTAGTGAGCCTGGTTACCCCCTCTCGGAACCACAGACTTAGAAATCGCCAGCTCATATACAGTGCATAAAATATATTTATATATATACCCTTATACACCATTTAATAAAAAATATCACAAAATTCTTCTAAGTCCCTCGGGAAGAGTGAAAGACGCGCACGTTCATTTTCAGAGCTCCTAGACCTTCCTATAAGAAGTTAGCCAAAAAGTAGCTTCGAAAAACGCTTAGGTTAAGTTTCAGAGTTGCTTCTAATGTACCAAAGCTGGACTTAGACATAATTTCACTCTCACAACATTATGGCTGGTTGGAGACAGTCCGAACCACAAGTACCGGGTCCATGGTTCTGGCCGTATACTGGGGGGACGGGGACGACTCCCATTAACCCCTGACTATACCGGGGATACGCTTATCACAATGCCTTTCTGGTCTGTGCTGAAGCACGGCATTCTGGCAGCCAAGTGGCTTGACCTTTATTAGTGAGCCTGGTTACCCCCTCTCGGAACCACAGACTTAGAAATCGCCAGCTCATATACAGTGCATAAAATATATTTATATATATACCCTTATACACCATTTAATAAAAAATATCACAAAATTCTTCTAAGTCCCTCGGGAAGAGTGAAAGACGCGCACGTTCATTTTCAGAGCTCCTAGACCTTCCTATAAGAAGTTAGCCAAAAAGTAGCTTCGAAAAACGCTTAGGTTAAGTTTCAGAGTTGCTTCTAATGTACCAAAGCTGGACTTAGACATAATTTCACTCTCACAACATTATGGCTGGTTGGAGACAGTCCGAACCACAAGTACCGGGTCCATGGTTCTGGCCGTATACTGGGGGGACGGGGACGACTCCCATTAACCCCTGACTATACCGGGGATACGCTTATCACAATGCCTTTCTGGTCTGTGCTGAAGCAGGGCATTCTGGCAGCCAAGTGGCTTGACCTTTATTAGTGAGCCTGGTTACCCCCTCTCGGAACCACAGACTTAGAAATCGCCAGCTCATATACAGTGCATAAAATATATTTATATATATACCCTTATACACCATTTTAATAAAAAATATCACAAAATTCTTCTAAGTCCCTCGGGAAGAGTGAAAGACGCGCACGTTCATTTTCAGAGCTCCTAGACCTTCCTATAAGAAGTTAGCCAAAAAGTAGCTTCGAAAAACGCTTAGGTAAAGTTTCAGAGTTGCTTCTAATGTACCAAAGCTGGACTTAATCATAATTTCACTCTCACAACATTATGGCTGGTTGGAGACAGTCCGAACCACAAGTACCGGGTCCATGGTTCTGGCCGTATACTGGGGGGGCGGGGACACCTCCCATTAACCCCTGACTATACCGGGGATACGCTTATCACTATGCCTTTCTGGTCTGTGCTGAAGCACGGCATTCTGGCAGCCAAGTGGCTTGACCTTTATTAGTGAGCCTGGTTACCCCCTCTCGGAACCACAGACTTAGAAATCGACAGCTCATATACAGTGCATAAAATATATTTATATATATACCCTTATACACCATTTAATAAAAAATATCACAAAATTCTTCTAAGTCCCTCAGGAAGAGTGAAAGACGCGCACGTTCATTTTCAGAGCTCCTAGACCTTCCTATAAGAAGTTAGCCAAAAAGTAGCTTCGAAAAACGCTTAGGTTAAGTTTCAGAGTTGCTTCTAATGTACCAAAGCTGGACTTAGACATAATTTCACTCTCACAACATTATGGCTGGTTGGAGACAGTCCGAACCACAAGTACCGGGTCCATGGTTCTGGCCGTATACTGGGGGGACGGGGACGACTCCCATTAACCCCTGACTATACCGGGGATACGCTTATCACAATGCCTTTCTGGTCTGTGCTGAAGCAGGGCATTCTGGCAGCCAAGTGGCTTGACCTTTATTAGTGAGCCTGGTTATCCCCTCTCGGAACCACAGACTTAGAAATCGCCAGCTCATATACAGTGCATAAAATATATTTATATATATACCCTTATACACCATTTTAATAAAAAATATCACAAAATTCTTCTAAGTCCCTCGGGAAGAGTGAAAGACGCGCACGTTCATTTTCAGAGCTCCTAGACCTTCCTATAAGAAGTTAGCCAAAAAGTAGCTTCGAAAAACGCTTAGGTTAAGTTTCAGAGTTGCTTCTAATGTACCAAAGCTGGACTTAGACATAATTTCACTCTCACAACATTATGGTTGGTTGGAGAGAGTCCGAACCACAAGTACCGGGTCCATGGTTCTGGCCGTATACTGGGGGGACGGGGACGACTCCCATTAACCCCTGACTATACCGGGGATACGCTTATCACAATGCCTTTCTGGTCTGTGCTGAAGCAGGGCATTCTGGCAGCCAAGTGGCTTGAACTTTATTAGTAAGCCTGGTTACCCCCTCTCGGAACCACAGACTTAGAAATCGCCAGCTCATATACTGTACAGTGCATAAAATATATTTATATATATACCCTTATACACCATTTTAATAAAAAATATCACAAAATTCTTCTAAGTCCCTCGGGAAGAGTGAAAGACGCGCACGTTCATTTTCAGAGCTCCTAGACCTTCCTATAAGAAGTTAGCCAAAAAGTAGCTTCGAAAAACGCTTAGGTTAAGTTTCAGAGTTGCTTCTAATGTACCAAAGCTGGACTTAGACATAATTTCACTCTCACAACATTATGGCTGGTTGGAGACAGTCCGAACCACAAGTACCGGGTCCATGGTTCTGGCCGTATACTGGGGGGACGGGGACGACTCCCATTAACCCCTGACTATACCGGGGATACGCTTATCACAATGCCTTTCTGGTCTGTGCTGAAGCAGGGCATTCTGGCAGCCAAGTGGCTTGACCTTTATTAGTGAGCCTGGTTACCCCCTCTCGGAAACACAGACTTAGAAATCGCCAGCTCATATACAGTGCATAAAATATATTTATATATATACCCTTATACACCATTTTAATAAAAAATATCACAAAATTCTTCTAAGTCCCTCGGGAAGAGTGAAAGACGCGCACGTTCATTTTCAGAGCTCCTAGACCTTCCTATAAGAAGTTAGCCAAAAAGTAGCTTCGAAAAACGCTTAGGTTAAGTTTCAGAGTTGCTTCTAATGTACCAAAGCTGGACTTAGACATAATTTCACTCTCACAACATTATGGCTGGTTGGAGACAGTCCGAACCACAAGTACCGGGTCCATGGTTCTGGCCGTATACTGGGGGGACGGGGACGACTCCCATTAACCCCTGACTATACCGGGGATACGCTTATCACAATGCCTTTCTGGTCTGTGCTGAAGCAGGGCATTCTGGCAGCCAAGTGGCTTGACCTTTATTAGTGAGCCTGGTTACCCCCTCTCGGAACCACAGACTTAGAAATCGCCAGCTCATATACAGTGCATAAAATATATTTATATATATACCCTTATACACCATTTAATAAAAAATATCACAAAATTCTTCTAAGTCCCTCGGGAAGAGTGAAAGACGCGCACGTTCATTTTCAGAGCTCCTAGACCTTCCTATAAGAAGTTAGCCAAAAAGTAGCTTCGAAAAACGCTTAGGTTAAGTTTCAGAGTTGCTTCTAATGTACCAAAGCTGGACTTAGACATAATTTCACTCTCACAACATTATGGCTGGTTGGAGACAGTCCGAACCACAAGTACCGGGTCCATGGTTCTGGCCGTATACTGGGGGGACGGGGACGACTCCCATTAACCCCTGACTATACCGGGGATACGCTTATCACAATGCCTTTCTGGTCTGTGCTGAAGCACGGCATTCTGGCAGCCAAGTGGCTTGACCTTTATTAGTGAGCCTGGTTACCCCCTCTCGGAACCACAGACTTAGAAATCGCCAGCTCATATACAGTGCATAAAATATATTTATATATATACCCTTATACACCATTTAATAAAAAATATCACAAAATTCTTCTAAGTCCCTCGGGAAGAGTGAAAGACGCGCACGTTCATTTTCAGAGCTCCTAGACCTTCCTATAAGAAGTTAGCCAAAAAGTAGCTTCGAAAAACGCTTAGGTTAAGTTTCAGAGTTGCTTCTAATGTACCAAAGCTGGACTTAGACATAATTTCACTCTCACAACATTATGGCTGGTTGGAGACAGTCCGAACCACAAGTACCGGGTCCATGGTTCTGGCCGTATACTGGGGGGACGGGGACGACTCCCATTAACCCCTGACTATATCGGGGATACGCTTATCACAATGCCTTTCTGGTCTGTGCTGAAGCAGGGCATTCTGGCAGCCAAGTGGCTTGACCTTTATTAGTGAGCCTGGTTACCCCCTCTCGGAACCACAGACTTAGAAATCGCCAGCTCATATACAGTGCATAAAATATATTTATATATATACCCTTATACACCATTTTAATAAAAAATATCACAAAATTCTTCTAAGTCCCTCGGGAAGAGTGAAAGATGCGCACGTTCATTTTCAGAGCTCCTAGACCTTCCTATAAGAAGTTAGCCAAAAAGTAGCTTCGAAAAACGCTTAGGTTAAGTTTCAGAGTTGCTTCTAATGTACCAAAGCTGGACTTAGACATAATTTCACTCTCACAACATTATGGCTGGTTGGAGACAGTCCGAACCACAAGTACCGGGTCCATGGTTCTGGCCGTATACTGGGGGGGCGGGGACGACTCCCATTAACCCCTGACTATACCGGGGATACGCTTATCACAATGCCTTTCTGGTCTGTGCTGAAGCACGGCATTCTGGCAGCCAAGTGGCTTGACCTTTATTAGTGAGCCTGGTTACTCCCTCTCGGAACCACAGACTTAGAAATCGCCAGCTCATATACAGTGCATAAAATATATTTATATATATACCCTTATACACCATTTAATAAAAAATATCACAAAATTCTTCTAAGTCCCTCGGGAAGAGTGAAAGACGCGCACGTTCATTTTCAGAGCTCCTAGACCTTCCTATAAGAAGTTAGCCAAAAAGTAGCTTCGAAAAACGCTTAGGTTAAGTTTCAGAGTTGCTTCTAATGTACCAAAGCTGGACTTAGACATAATTTCACTCTCACAACATTATGGCTGGTTGGAGAGAGTCCGAACCACAAGTACCGGGTCCATGGTTCTGGCCGTATACTGGGGGGACGGGGACGACTCCCATTAACCCCTGACTATACCGGGGATACGCTTATCACAATGCCTTTCTGGTCTGTGCTGAAGCAGGGCATTCTGGCAGCCAAGTGGCTTGACCTTTATTAGTGAGCCTGGTTACCCCCTCTCGGAACCACAGACTTAGAAATCGCCAGCTCATATACAGTGCATAAAATATATTTATATATATACCCTTATACACCATTTAATAAAAAATATCACAAAATTCTTCTAAGTCCCTCGGGAAGAGTGAAAGACGCGCACGTTCATTTTCAGAGCTCCTAGACCTTCCTATAAGAAGTTAGCCAAAAAGTAGCTTCGAAAAACGCTTAGGTTAAGTTTCAGAGTTGCTTCTAATGTACCAAAGCTGGACTTAGACATAATTTCACTCTCACAACATTATGGCTGGTTGGAGAGAGTCCGAACCACAAGTACCGGGTCCATGGTTCTGGCCGTATACTGGGGGGACGGGGACGACTCCCATTAACCCCTGACTATACCGGGGATACGCTTATCACAATGCCTTTCTGGTCTGTGCTGAAGCAGGGCATTCTGGCAGCCAAGTGGCTTGACCTTTATTAGTGAGCCTGGTTACCCCCTCTCGGAACCACAGACTTAGAAATCGCCAGCTCATATACAGTGCATAAAATATATTTATATATATACCCTTATACACCATTTTAATAAAAAATATCACAAAATTCTTCTAAGTCCCTCGGGAAGAGTGAAAGACGCGCACGTTCATTTTCAGAGCTTCTAGACCTTCCTATAAGAAGTTAGCCAAAAAGTAGCTTCGAAAAACGCTTAGGTTAAGTTTCAGAGTTGCTTCTAATGTACCAAAGCTGGACTTAGACATAATTTCACTCTCACAACATTATGGCTGGTTGGAGAGAGTCCGAACCACAAGTACCGGGTCCATGGTTCTGGCCGTATACTGGGGGGACGGGGACGACTCCCATTAACCCCTGACTATACCGGGGATACGCTTATCACAATGCCTTTCTGGTCTGTGCTGAAGCAGGGCATTCTGGCAGCCAAGTGGCTTGACCTTTATTAGTGAGCCTGGTTACCCCCTCTCGGAACCACAGACTTAGAAATCGCCAGCTCATATACAGTGCATAAAATATATTTATATATATACCCTTATACACCATTTTAATAAAAAATATCACAAAATTCTTCTAAGTCCCTCGGGAAGAGTGAAAGACGCGCACGTTCATTTTCAGAGCTCCTAGACCTTCCTATAAGAAGTTAGCCAAAAAGTAGCTTCGAAAAACGCTTAGGTAAAGTTTCAGAGTTGCTTCTAATGTACCAAAGCTGGACTTAGACATAATTTCACTCTCACAACATTATGGCTGGTTGGAGACAGTCCGAAACACAAGTACCGGGTCCATGGTTCTGGCCGTATACTGGGGGGGCGGGGACACCTCCCATTAACCCCTGACTATACCGGGGATACGCTTATCACTATGCCTTTCTGGTCTGTGCTGAAGCACGGCATTCTGGCAGCCAAGTGGCTTGACCTTTATTAGTGAGCCTGGTTACCCCCTCTCGGAACCACAGACTTAGAAATCGACAGCTCATATACAGTGCATAAAATATATTTATATATATACCCTTATACACCATTTAATAAAAAATATCACAAAATTCTTCTAAGTCCCTCGGGAAGAGTGAAAGACGCGCACGTTCATTTTCAGAGCTCCTAGACCTTCCTATAAGAAGTTAGCCAAAAAGTAGCTTCGCAAAACGCTTAGGTTAAGTTTCAGAGTTGCTTCTAATGTACCAAAGCTGGACTTAGACATAATTTCACTCTCACAACATTATGGCTGGTTGGAGAGAGTCCGAACCACAAGTACCGGGTCCATGGTTCTGGCCGTATACTGGGGGGACGGGGACGACTCCCATTAACCCCTGACTATACCGGGGATACGCTTATCACAATGCCTTTCTGGTCTGTGCTGAAGCAGGGCATTCTGGCAGCCAAGTGGCTTGACCTTTATTAGTGAGCCTGGTTATCCCCTCTCGGAACCACAGACTTAGAAATCGCCAGCTCATATACAGTGCATAAAATATATTTATATATATACCCTTATACACCATTTTAATAAAAAATATCACAAAATTCTTCTAAGTCCCTCGGGAAGAGTGAAAGACGCGCACGTTCATTTTCAGAGCTTCTAGACCTTCCTATAAGAAGTTAGCCAAAAAGTAGCTTCGAAAAACGCTTAGGTTAAGTTTCAGAGTTGCTTCTAATGTACCAAAGCTGGACTTAGACATAATTTCACTCTCACAACATTATGGCTGGTTGGAGAGAGTCCGAACCACAAGTACCGGGTCCATGGTTCTGGCCGTATACTGGGGGGACGGGGACGACTCCCATTAACCCCTGACTATACCGGGGATACGCTTATCACAATGCCTTTCTGGTCTGTGCTGAAGCAGGGCATTCTGGCAGCCAAGTGGCTTGACCTTTATTAGTGAGCCTGGTTACCCCCTCTCGGAACCACAGACTTAGAAATCGCCAGCTCATATACAGTGCATAAAATATATTTATATATATACCCTTATACACCATTTTAATAAAAAATATCACAAAATTCTTCTAAGTCCCTCGGGAAGAGTGAAAGACGCGCACGTTCATTTTCAGAGCTCCTAGACCTTCCTATAAGAAGTTAGCCAAAAAGTAGCTTCGAAAAACGCTTAGGTAAAGTTTCAGAGTTGCTTCTAATGTACCAAAGCTGGACTTAGACATAATTTCACTCTCACAACATTATGGCTGGTTGGAGACAGTCCGAACCACAAGTACCGGGTCCATGGTTCTGGCCGTATACTGGGGGGGCGGGGACACCTCCCATTAACCCCTGACTATACCGGGGATACGCTTATCACTATGCCTTTCTGGTCTGTGCTGAAGCACGGCATTCTGGCAGCCAAGTGGCTTGACCTTTATTAGTGAGCCTGGTTACCCCCTCTCGGAACCACAGACTTAGAAATCGACAGCTCATATACAGTGCATAAAATATATTTATATATATACCCTTATACACCATTTAATAAAAAATATCACAAAATTCTTCTAAGTCCCTCGGGAAGAGTGAAAGACGCGCACGTTCATTTTCAGAGCTCCTAGACCTTCCTATAAGAAGTTAGCCAAAAAGTAGCTTCGCAAAACGCTTAGGTTAAGTTTCAGAGTTGCTTCTAATGTACCAAAGCTGGACTTAGACATAATTTCACTCTCACAACATTATGGCTGGTTGGAGAGAGTCCGAACCACAAGTACCGGGTCCATGGTTCTGGCCGTATACTGGGGGGACGGGGACGACTCCCATTAACCCCTGACTATACCGGGGATACGCTTATCACAATGCCTTTCTGGTCTGTGCTGAAGCAGGGCATTCTGGCAGCCAAGTGGCTTGACCTTTATTAGTGAGCCTGGTTATCCCCTCTCGGAACCACAGACTTAGAAATCGCCAGCTCATATACAGTGCATAAAATATATTTATATATATACCCTTATACACCATTTTAATAAAAAATATCACAAAATTCTTCTAAGTCCCTCGGGAAGAGTGAAAGACGCGCACGTTCATTTTCAGAGCTCCTAGACCTTCCTATAAGAAGTTAGCCAAAAAGTAGCTTCGAAAAACGCTTAGGTTAAGTTTCAGAGTTGCTTCTAATGTACCAAAGCTGGACTTAGACATAATTTCACTCTCACAACATTATGGCTGGTTGGAGAGAGTCCGAACCACAAGTACCGGGTCCATGGTTCTGGCCGTATACTGGGGGGACGGGGACGACTCCCATTAACCCCTGACTATACCGGGGATACGCTTATCACAATGCCTTTCTGGTCTGTGCTGAAGCAGG
This sequence comes from Ascaphus truei, assembly GCF_040206685.1. Taxonomy (NCBI): domain Eukaryota; kingdom Metazoa; phylum Chordata; class Amphibia; order Anura; family Ascaphidae; genus Ascaphus; species Ascaphus truei. The sequence continues at coordinate 333,189 of NW_027456585.1, read as the reverse complement.
GCATTCTGGCAGCCAAGTGGCTTGACCTTTATTAGTGAGCCTGGTTACCCCCTCTCGGAACCACAGACTTAGAAATCGCCAGCTCATATACAGTGCATAAAATATATTTATATATATACCCTTATACACCATTTTAATAAAAAATATCACAAAATTCTTCTAAGTCCCTCGGGAAGAGTGAAAGACGCGCACGTTCATTTTCAGAGCTCCTAGACCTTCCTATAAGAAGTTAGCCAAAAAGTAGCTTCGAAAAACGCTTAGGTTAAGTTTCAGAGTTGCTTCTAATGTACCAAAGCTGGACTTAGACATAATTTCACTCTCACAACATTATGGCTGGTTGGAGAGAGTCCGAACCACAAGTACCGGGTCCATGGTTCTGGCCGTATACTGGGGGGACGGAGACGACTCCCATTAACCCCTGACTATACCGGGGATACGCTTATCACAATGCCTTTCTGGTCTGTGCTGAAGCACGGCATTCTGGCAGCCAAGTGGCTTGACCTTTATTAGTGAGCCTGGTTACCCCCTCTCGGAACCACAGACTTAGAAATCGCCAGCTCATATACAGTGCATAAAATATATTTATATATATACCCTTATACACCATTTAATAAAAAATATCACAAAATTCTTCTAAGTCCCTCGGGAAGAGTGAAAGACGCGCACGTTCATTTTCAGAGCTCCTAGACCTTCCTATAAGAAGTTAGCCAAAAATGTAGCTTCGAAAAACGCTTAGGTTAAGTTTCAGAGTTGCTTCTAATGTACCAAAGCTGGACTTAGACATAATTTCACTCTCACAACATTATGGCTGGTTGGAGAGAGTCCGAACCACAAGTACCGGGTCCATGGTTCTGGCCGTATACTGGGGGGACGGGGACGACTCCCATTAACCCCTGACTATACCGGGGATACGCTTATCACAATGCCTTTCTGGTCTGTGCTGAAGCACGGCATTCTGGCAGCCAAGTGGCTTGACCTTTATTAGTGAGCCTGGTTACTCCCTCTCGGAACCACAGACTTAGAAATCGCCAGCTCATATACAGTGCATAAAATATATTTATATATATACCCTTATACACCATTTAATAAAAAATATCACAAAATTCTTCTAAGTCCCTCGGGAAGAGTGAAAGACGCGCACGTTCATTTTCAGAGCTCCTAGACCTTCCTATAAGAAGTTAGCCAAAAAGTAGCTTCGAAAAACGCTTAGGTTAAGTTTCAGAGTTGCTTCTAATGTACCAAAGCTGGACTTAGACATAATTTCACTCTCACAACATTATGGCTGGTTGGAGAGAGTCCGAACCACAAGTACCGGGTCCATGGTTCTGGCCGTATACTGGGGGGACGGGGACGACTCCCATTAACCCCTGACTATACCGGGGATACGCTTATCACAATGCCTTTCTGGTCTGTGCTGAAGCAGGGCATTCTGGCAGCCAAGTGGCTTGACCTTTATTAGTGAGCCTGGTTACCCCCTCTCGGAACCACAGACTTAGAAATCGCCAGCTCATATACAGTGCATAAAATATATTTATATATATACCCTTATACACCATTTTAATAAAAAAATATCACAAAATTCTTCTAAGTCCCTCGGGAAGAGTGAAAGACGCGCACGTTCATTTTCAGAGCTTCTAGACCTTCCTATAAGAAGTTAGCCAAAAAGTAGCTTCGAAAAACGCTTAGGTTAAGTTTCAGAGTTGCTTCTAATGTACCAAAGCTGGACTTAGACATAATTTCACTCTCACAACATTATGGCTGGTTGGAGAGAGTCCGAACCACAAGTACCGGGTCCATGGTTCTGGCCGTATACTGGGGGGACGGGGACGACTCCCATTAACCCCTGACTATACCGGGGATACGCTTATCACAATGCCTTTCTGGTCTGTGCTGAAGCAGGGCATTCTGGCAGCCAAGTGGCTTGACCTTTATTAGTGAGCCTGGTTACCCCCTCTCGGAACCACAGACTTAGAAATCGCCAGCTCATATACAGTGCATAAAATATATTTATATATATACCCTTATACACCATTTTAATAAAAAATATCACAAAATTCTTCTAAGTCCCTCGGGAAGAGTGAAAGACGCGCACGTTCATTTTCAGAGCTCCTAGACCTTCCTATAAGAAGTTAGCCAAAAAGTAGCTTCGAAAAACGCTTAGGTTAAGTTTCAGAGTTGCTTCTAATGTACCAAAGCTGGACTTAGACATAATTTCACTCTCACAACATTATGGCTGGTTGGAGAGAGTCCGAACTACAAGTACCGGGTCCATGGTTCTGGCCGTATACTGGGGGGACGGGGACGACTCCAATTAACCCCTGACTATACCGGGGATACGCTTATCACAATGCCTTTCTGGTCTGTGCTGAAGCAGGGCATTCTGGCAGCCAAGTGGCTTGACCTTTATTAGTGAGCCTGGTTACCCCCTCTCGGAACCACAGACTTAGAAATCGCCAGCTCATATACAGTGCATAAAATATATTTATATATATACCCTTATACACCATTTTAATAAAAAATATCACAAAATTCTTCTAAGTCCCTCGGGAAGAGTGAAAGACGCGCACGTTCATTTTCAGAGCTCCTAGACCTTCCTATAAGAAGTTAGCCAAAAAGTAGCTTCGAAAAACGCTTAGGTTAAGTTTCAGAGTTGCTTCTAATGTACCAAAGCTGGACTTAGACATAATTTCACTCTCACAACATTATGGCTGGTTGGAGAGAGTCCGAACCACAAGTACCGGGTCCATGGTTCTGGCCGTATACTGGGGGGACGGAGACGACTCCCATTAACCCCTGACTATACCGGGGATACGCTTATCACAATGCCTTTCTGGTCTGTGCTGAAGCACGGCATTCTGGCAGCCAAGTGGCTTGACCTTTATTAGTGAGCCTGGTTACCCCCTCTCGGAACCACAGACTTAGAAATCGCCAGCTCATATACAGTGCATAAAATATATTTATATATATACCCTTATACACCATTTAATAAAAAATATCACAAAATTCTTCTAAGTCCCTCGGGAAGAGTGAAAGACGCGCACGTTCATTTTCAGAGCTCCTAGACCTTCCTATAAGAAGTTAGCCAAAAAGTAGCTTCGAAAAACGCTTAGGTTAAGTTTCAGAGTTGCTTCTAATGTACCAAAGCTGGACTTAGACATAATTTCACTCTCACAACATTATGGCTGGTTGGAGAGAGTCCGAACCACAAGTACCGGGTCCATGGTTCTGGCCGTATACTGGGGGGACGGGGACGACTCCCATTAACCCCTGACTATACCGGGGATACGCTTATCACAATGCCTTTCTGGTCTGTGCTGAAGCAGGGCATTCTGGCAGCCAAGTGGCTTGACCTTTATTAGTGAGCCTGGTTAGCCCCTCTCGGAACCACAGACTTAGAAATCGCCAGCTCATATACAGTGCATAAAATATATTTATATACTGTATATACCCTTATACACCATTTTAATAAAAAATATCACAAAATTCTTCTAAGTCCCTCGGGAAGAGTGAAAGATGCGCACGTTCATTTTCAGAGCTCCTAGACCTTCCTATAAGAAGTTAGCCAAAAAGTAGCTTCGAAAAACGCTTAGGTTAAGTTTCAGAGTTGCTTCTAATGTACCAAAGCTGGACTTAGACATAATTTCACTCTCACAACATTATGGCTGGTTGGAGACAGTCCGAACCACAAGTACCGGGTCCATGGTTCTGGCCGTATACTGGGGGGGCGGGGACGACTCCCATTAACCCCTGACTATACCGGGGATACGCTTATCACAATGCCTTTCTGGTCTGTGCTGAAGCACGGCATTCTGGCAGCCAAGTGGCTTGACCTTTATTAGTGAGCCTGGTTACTCCCTCTCGGAACCACAGACTTAGAAATCGCCAGCTCATATACAGTGCATAAAATATATTTATATATATACCCTTATACACCATTTAATAAAAAATATCACAAAATTCTTCTAAGTCCCTCGGGAAGAGTGAAAGACGCGCACGTTCATTTTCAGAGCTCCTAGACCTTCCTATAAGAAGTTAGCCAAAAAGTAGCTTCGAAAAACGCTTAGGTTAAGTTTCAGAGTTGCTTCTAATGTACCAAAGCTGGACTTAGACATAATTTCACTCTCACAACATTATGGCTGGTTGGAGACAGTCCGAACCACAAGTACCGGGTCCATGGTTCTGGCCGTATACTGGGGGGACGGGGACGACTCCCATTAACCCCTGACTATACCGGGGATACGCTTATCACAATGCCTTTCTGGTCTGTGCTGAAGCAGGGCATTCTGGCAGCCAAGTGGCTTGACCTTTATTAGTGAGCCTGGTTACCCCCTCTCGGAACCACAGACTTAGAAATCGCCAGCTCATATACAGTGCATAAAATATATTTATATATATACCCTTATACACCATTTTAATAAAAAAATATCACAAAATTCTTCTAAGTCCCTCGGGAAGAGTGAAAGACGCGCACGTTCATTTTCAGAGCTTCTAGACCTTCCTATTAGAAGTTAGCCAAAAAGTAGCTTCGAAAAACGCTTAGGTTAAGTTTCAGAGTTGCTTCTAATGTACCAAAGCTGGACTTAGACATAATTTCACTCTCACAACATTATGGCTGGTTGGAGAGAGTCCGAACCACAAGTACCGGGTCCATGGTTCTGGCCGTATACTGGGGGGACGGGGACGACTCCCATTAACCCCTGACTATTCCGGGGATACGCTTATCACAATGCCTTTCTGGTCTGTGCTGAAGCAGGGCATTCTGGCAGCCAAGTGGCTTGACCTTTATTAGTGAGCCTGGTTACCCCCTCTCGGAACCACAGACTTAGAAATCGCCAGCTCATATACAGTGCATAAAATATATTTATATATATACCCTTATACACCATTTTAATAAAAAATATCACAAAATTCTTCTAAGTCCCTCGGGAAGAGTGAAAGACGCGCACGTTCATTTTCAGAGCTCCTAGACCTTCCTATAAGAAGTTAGCCAAAAGTAGCTTCGAAAAACGCTTAGGTTAAGTTTCAGAGTTGCTTCTAATGTACCAAAGCTGGACTTAGACATAATTTCACTCTCACAACATTATGGCTGGTTGGAGAGAGTCCGAACCACAAGTACCGGGTCCATGGTTCTGGCCGTATACTGGGGGGACGGGGACGACTCCCATTAACCCCTGACTATACCGGGGATACGCTTATCACAATGCCTTTCTGGTCTGTGCTGAAGCAGGGCATTCTGGCAGCCAAGTGGCTTGACCTTTATTAGTGAGCCTGGTTATCCCCTCTCGGAACCACAGACTTAGAAATCGCCAGCTCATATACAGTGCATAAAATATATTTATATATATACCCTTATACACCATTTAATAAAAAATATCACAAAATTCTTCTAAGTCCCTCGGGAAGAGTGAAAGACGCGCACGTTCATTTTCAGAGCTCCTAGACCTTCCTATAAGAAGTTAGCCAAAAAGTAGCTTCGAAAAACGCTTAGGTTAAGTTTCAGAGTTGCTTCTAATGTACCAAAGCTGGACTTAGACATAATTTCACTCTCACAACATTATGGCTGGTTGGAGAGAGTCCGAACCACAAGTACCGGGTCCATGGTTCTGGCCGTATACTGGGGGGACGGGGACGACTCCCATTAACCCCTGACTATACCGGGGATACGCTTATCACAATGCCTTTCTGGTCTGTGCTGAAGCAGGGCATTCTGGCAGCCAAGTGGCTTGACCTTTATTAGTGAGCCTGGTTACCCCCTCTCGGAACCACAGACTTAGAAATCGCCAGCTCATATACAGTGCATAAAATATATTTATATATATACCCTTATACACCATTTTAATAAAAAAATATCACAAAATTCTTCTAAGTCCCTCGGGAAGAGTGAAAGACGCGCACGTTCATTTTCAGAGCTTCTAGACCTTCCTATAAGAAGTTAGCCAAAAAGTAGCTTCGAAAAACGCTTAGGTTAAGTTTCAGAGTTGCTTCTAATGTACCAAAGCTGGACTTAGACATAATTTCACTCTCACAACATTATGGCTGGTTGGAGAGAGTCCGAACCACAAGTACCGGGTCCATGGTTCTGGCCGTATACTGGGGGGACGGGGACGACTCCCATTAACCCCTGACTATACCGGGGATACGCTTATCACAATGCCTTTCTGGTCTGTGCTGAAGCAGGGCATTCTGGCAGCCAAGTGGCTTGACCTTTATTAGTGAGCCTGGTTACCCCCTCTCGGAACCACAGACTTAGAAATCGCCAGCTCATATACAGTGCATAAAATATATTTATATATATACCCTTATACACCATTTTAATAAAAAATATCACAAAATTCTTCTAAGTCCCTCGGGAAGAGTGAAAGACGCGCACGTTCATTTTCAGAGCTCCTAGACCTTCCTATAAGAAGTTAGCCAAAAGTAGCTTCGAAAAACGCTTAGGTTAAGTTTCAGAGTTGCTTCTAATGTACCAAAGCTGGACTTAGACATAATTTCACTCTCACAACATTATGGCTGGTTGGAGAGAGTCCGAACCACAAGTACCGGGTCCATGGTTCTGGCCGTATACTGGGGGGACGGGGACGACTCCCATTAACCCCTGACTATACCGGGGATACGCTTATCACAATGCCTTTCTGGTCTGTGCTGAAGCAGGGCATTCTGGCAGCCAAGTGGCTTGACCTTTATTAGTGAGCCTGGTTATCCCCTCTCGGAACCACAGACTTAGAAATCGCCAGCTCATATACAGTGCATAAAATATATTTATATATATACCCTTATACACCATTTTAATAAAAAATATCACAAAATTCTTCTAAGTCCCTCGGGAAGAGTGAAAGACGCGCACGTTCATTTTCAGAGCTCCTAGACCTTCCTATAAGAAGTTAGCCAAAAAGTAGCTTCGAAAAACGCTTAGGTTAAGTTTCAGAGTTGCTTCTAATGTACCAAAGCTGGACTTAGACATAATTTCACTCTCACAACATTATGGCTGGTTGGAGAGAGTCCGAACCACAAGTACCGGGTCCATGGTTCTGGCCGTATACTGGGGGGACGGGGACGACTCCCATTAACCCCTGACTATACCGGGGATACGCTTATCACAATGCCTTTCTGGTCTGTGCTGAAGCAGGGCATTCTGGCAGCCAAGTGGCTTGACCTTTATTAGTGAGCCTGGTTACCCCCTCTCGGAACCACAGACTTAGAAATCGCCAGCTCATATACAGTGCATAAAATATATTTATATATATACCCTTATACACCATTTTAATAAAAAAATATCACAAAATTCTTCTAAGTCCCTCGGGAAGAGTGAAAGACGCGCACGTTCATTTTCAGAGCTTCTAGACCTTCCTATAAGAAGTTAGCCAAAAAGTAGCTTCGAAAAACGCTTAGGTTAAGTTTCAGAGTTGCTTCTAATGTACCAAAGCTGGACTTAGACATAATTTCACTCTCACAACATTATGGCTGGTTGGAGAGAGTCCGAACCACAAGTACCGGGTCCATGGTTCTGGCCGTATACTGGGGGGACGGGGACGACTCCCATTAACCCCTGACTATACCGGGGATACGCTTATCACAATGCCTTTCTGGTCTGTGCTGAAGCAGGGCATTCTGGCAGCCAAGTGGCTTGACCTTTATTAGTGAGCCTGGTTACCCCCTCTCGGAACCACAGACTTAGAAATCGCCAGCTCATATACAGTGCATAAAATATATTTATATATATACCCTTATACACCATTTTAATAAAAAATATCACAAAATTCTTCTAAGTCCCTCGGGAAGAGTGAAAGACGCGCACGTTCATTTTCAGAGCTCCTAGACCTTCCTATAAGAAGTTAGCCAAAAAGTAGCTTCGAAAAACGCTTAGGTTAAGTTTCAGAGTTGCTTCTAATGTACCAAAGCTGGACTTAGACATAATTTCACTCTCACAACATTATGGCTGGTTGGAGAGAGTCCGAACCACAAGTACCGGGTCCATGGTTCTGGCCGTATACTGGGGGGACGGGGACGACTCCCATTAACCCCTGACTATACCGGGGATACGCTTATCACAATGCCTTTCTGGTCTGTGCTGAAGCAGGGCATTCTGGCAGCCAAGTGGCTTGACCTTTATTAGTGAGCCTGGTTATCCCCTCTCGGAACCACAGACTTAGAAATCGCCAGCTCATATACAGTGCATAAAATATATTTATATATATACCCTTATACACCATTTTAATAAAAAATATCACAAAATTCTTCTAAGTCCCTCGGGAAGAGTGAAAGACGCGCACGTTCATTTTCAGAGCTCCTAGACCTTCCTATAAGAAGTTAGCCAAAAAGTAACTTCGAAAAACGCTTAGGTTAAGTTTCAGAGTTGCTTCTAATGTACCAAAGCTGGACTTAGACATAATTTCACTCTCACAACATTATGGCTGGTTGGAGACAGTCCGAACCACAAGTACCGGGTCCATGGTTCTGGCCGTATACTGGGGGGACGGGGACGACTCCCATTAACCCCTGACTATACCGGGGATACGCTTATCACAATGCCTTTCTGGTCTGTGCTGAAGCAGGGCATTCTGGCAGCCAAGTGGCTTGACCTTTATTAGTGAGCCTGGTTACCCCCTCTCGGAACCACAGACTTAGAAATCGCCAGCTCATATACAGTGCATAAAATATATTTATATATATACCCTTATACACCATTTAATAAAAAATATCACAAAATTCTTCTAAGTCCCTCGGGAAGAGTGAAAGACGCGCACGTTCATTTTCAGAGCTCCTAGACCTTCCTATAAGAAGTTAGCCAAAAAGTAGCTTCGAAAAACGCTTAGGTTAAGTTTCAGAGTTGCTTCTAATGTACCAAAGCTGGACTTAGACATAATTTCACTCTCACAACATTATGGCTGGTTGGAGACAGTCCGAACCACAAGTACCGGGTCCATGGTTCTGGCCGTATACTGGGGGGACGGGGACGACTCCCATTAACCCCTGACTATACCGGGGATACGCTTATCACAATGCCTTTCTGGTCTGTGCTGAAGCAGGGCATTCTGGCAGCCAAGTGGCTTGACCTTTATTAGTGAGCCTGGTTACCCCCTCTCGGAACCACAGACTTAGAAATCGCCAGCTCATATACAGTGCATAAAATATATTTATATATATACCCTTATACACCATTTTAATAAAAAATATCACAAAATTCTTCTAAGTCCCTCGGGAAGAGTGAAAGACGCGCACGTTCATTTTCAGAGCTCCTAGACCTTCCTATAAGAAGTTAGCCAAAAAGTAGCTTCGAAAAACGCTTAGGTTAAGTTTCAGAGTTGCTTCTAATGTACCAAAGCTGGACTTAGACATAATTTCACTCTCACAACATTATGGTTGGTTGGAGAGAGTCCGAACCACAAGTACCGGGTCCATGGTTCTGGCCGTATACTGGGGGGACGGGGACGACTCCCATTAACCCCTGACTATACCGGGGATACGCTTATCACAATGCCTTTCTGGTCTGTGCTGAAGCAGGGCATTCTGGCAGCCAAGTGGCTTGACCTTTATTAGTGAGCCTGGTTACCCCCTCTCGGAACCACAGACTTAGAAATCGCCAGCTCATATACAGTGCATAAAATATATTTATATATATACCCTTATACACCATTTTAATAAAAAATATCACAAAATTCTTCTAAGTCCCTCGGGAAGAGTGGAAGACGTGCACGTTCATTTTCAGAGCTCCTAGACCTTCCTATAAGAAGTTAGCCAAAAAGTAGCTTCGAAAAACGCTTAGGTTAAGTTTCAGAGTTGCTTCTAATGTACCAAAGCTGGACTTAGACATAATTTCACTCTCACAACATTATGGCTGGTTGGAGACAGTCCGAACCACAAGTACCGGGTCCATGGTTCTGGCCGTATACTGGGGGGACGGGGACGACTCCCATTAACCCCTGACTATACCGGGGATACGCTTATCACAATGCCTTTCTGGTCTGTGCTGAAGCAGGGCATTCTGGCAGCCAAGTGGCTTGACCTTTATTAGTGAGCCTGGTTACCCCCTCTCGGAACCACAGACTTAGAAATCGCCAGCTCATATACAGTGCATAAAATATATTTATATATATACCCTTATACACCATTTAATAAAAAATATCACAAAATTCTTCTAAGTCCCTCGGGAAGAGTGAAAGACGCGCACGTTCATTTTCAGAGCTCCTAGACCTTCCTATAAGAAGTTAGCCAAAAAGTAGCTTCGAAAAACGCTTAGGTTAAGTTTCAGAGTTGCTTCTAATGTACCAAAGCTGGACTTAGACATAATTTCACTCTCACAACATTATGGCTGGTTGGAGACAGTCCGAACCACAAGTACCGGGTCCATGGTTCTGGCCGTATACTGGGGGGACGGGGACGACTCCCATTAACCCCTGACTATACCGGGGATACGCTTATCACAATGCCTTTCTGGTCTGTGCTGAAGCACGGCATTCTGGCAGCCAAGTGGCTTGACCTTTATTAGTGAGCCTGGTTACCCCCTCTCGGAACCACAGACTTAGAAATCGCCAGCTCATATACAGTGCATAAAATATATTTATATATATACCCTTATACACCATTTAATAAAAAATATCACAAAATTCTTCTAAGTCCCTCGGGAAGAGTGAAAGACGCGCACGTTCATTTTCAGAGCTCCTAGACCTTCCTATAAGAAGTTAGCCAAAAAGTAGCTTCGAAAAACGCTTAGGTTAAGTTTCAGAGTTGCTTCTAATGTACCAAAGCTGGACTTAGACATAATTTCACTCTCACAACATTATGGCTGGTTGGAGACAGTCCGAACCACAAGTACCGGGTCCATGGTTCTGGCCGTATACTGGGGGGACGGGGACGACTCCCATTAACCCCTGACTATACCGGGGATACGCTTATCACAATGCCTTTCTGGTCTGTGCTGAAGCAGGGCATTCTGGCAGCCAAGTGGCTTGACCTTTATTAGTGAGCCTGGTTACCCCCTCTCGGAACCACAGACTTAGAAATCGCCAGCTCATATACAGTGCATAAAATATATTTATATATATACCCTTATACACCATTTTAATAAAAAATATCACAAAATTCTTCTAAGTCCCTCGGGAAGAGTGAAAGATGCGCACGTTCATTTTCAGAGCTCCTAGACCTTCCTATAAGAAGTTAGCCAAAAAGTAGCTTCGAAAAACGCTTAGGTTAAGTTTCAGAGTTGCTTCTAATGTACCAAAGCTGGACTTAGACATAATTTCACTCTCACAACATTATGGCTGGTTGGAGACAGTCCGAACCACAAGTACCGGGTCCATGGTTCTGGCCGTATACTGGGGGGGCGGGGACGACTCCCATTAACCCCTGACTATACCGGGGATACGCTTATCACAATGCCTTTCTGGTCTGTGCTGAAGCACGGCATTCTGGCAGCCAAGTGGCTTGACCTTTATTAGTGAGCCTGGTTACTCCCTCTCGGAACCACAGACTTAGAAATCGCCAGCTCATATACAGTGCATAAAATATATTTATATATATACCCTTATACACCATTTAATAAAAAATATCACAAAATTCTTCTAAGTCCCTCAGGAAGAGTGAAAGACGCGCACGTTCATTTTCAGAGCTCCTAGACCTTCCTATAAGAAGTTAGCCAAAAAGTAGCTTCGAAAAACGCTTAGGTTAAGTTTCAGAGTTGCTTCTAATGTACCAAAGCTGGACTTAGACATAATTTCACTCTCACAACATTATGGCTGGTTGGAGAGAGTCCGAACCACAAGTACCGGGTCCATGGTTCTGGCCGTATACTGGGGGGACGGGGACGACTCCCATTAACCCCTGACTATACCGGGGATACGCTTATCACAATGCCTTTCTGGTCTGTGCTGAAGCAGGGCATTCTGGCAGCCAAGTGGCTTGACCTTTATTAGTGAGCCTGGTTACCCCCTCTCGGAACCACAGACTTAGAAATCGCCAGCTCATATACAGTGCATAAAATATATTTATATATATACCCTTATACACCATTTTAATAAAAAAATATCACAAAATTCTTCTAAGTCCCTCGGGAAGAGTGAAAGACGCGCACGTTCATTTTCAGAGCTTCTAGACCTTCCTATAAGAAGTTAGCCAAAAAGTAGCTTCGAAAAACGCTTAGGTTAAGTTTCAGAGTTGCTTCTAATGTACCAAAGCTGGACTTAGACATAATTTCACTCTCACAACATTATGGCTGGTTGGAGAGAGTCCGAACCACAAGTACCGGGTCCATGGTTCTGGCCGTATACTGGGGGGACGGGGACGACTCCCATTAACCCCTGACTATACCGGGGATACGCTTATCACAATGCCTTTCTGGTCTGTGCTGAAGCAGGGCATTCTGGCAGCCAAGTGGCTTGACCTTTATTAGTGAGCCTGGTTATCCCCTCTCGGAACCACAGACTTAGAAATCGCCAGCTCATATACAGTGCATAAAATATATTTATATATATACCCTTATACACCATTTTAATAAAAAATATCACAAAATTCTTCTAAGTCCCTCGGGAAGAGTGAAAGACGCGCACGTTCATTTTCAGAGCTCCTAGACCTTCCTATAAGAAGTTAGCCAAAAAGTAGCTTCGAAAAACGCTTAGGTTAAGTTTCAGAGTTGCTTCTAATGTACCAAAGCTGGACTTAGACATAATTTCACTCTCACAACATTATGGTTGGTTGGAGAGAGTCCGAACCACAAGTACCGGGTCCATGGTTCTGGCCGTATACTGGGGGGACGGGGACGACTCCCATTAACCCCTGACTATACCGGGGATACGCTTATCACAATGCCTTTCTGGTCTGTGCTGAAGCAGGGCATTCTGGCAGCCAAGTGGCTTGAACTTTATTAGTGAGCCTGGTTACCCCCTCTCGGAACCACAGACTTAGAAATCGCCAGCTCATATACTGTACAGTGCATAAAATATATTTATATATATACCCTTATACACCATTTTAATAAAAAATATCACAAAATTCTTCTAAGTCCCTCGGGAAGAGTGAAAGACGCGCACGTTCATTTTCAGAGCTCCTAGACCTTCCTATAAGAAGTTAGCCAAAAAGTAGCTTCGAAAAACGCTTAGGTTAAGTTTCAGAGTTGCTTCTAATGTACCAAAGCTGGACTTAGACATAATTTCACTCTCACAACATTATGGCTGGTTGGAGACAGTCCTAACCACAAGTACCGGGTCCATGGTTCTGGCCGTATACTGGGGGGACGGGGACGACTCCCATTAACCCCTGACTATACCGGGGATACGCTTATCACAATGCCTTTCTGGTCTGTGCTGAAGCAGGGCATTCTGGCAGCCAAGTGGCTTGACCTTTATTAGTGAGCCTGGTTACCCCCTCTCGGAACCACAGACTTAGAAATCGCCAGCTCATATACAGTGCATAAAATATATTTATATATATACCCTTATACACCATTTAATAAAAAATATCACAAAATTCTTCTAAGTCCCTCGGGAAGAGTGAAAGACGCGCACGTTCATTTTCAGAGCTCCTAGACCTTCCTATAAGAAGTTAGCCAAAAAGTAGCTTCGAAAAACGCTTAGGTTAAGTTTCAGAGTTGCTTCTAATGTACCAAAGCTGGACTTAGACATAATTTCACTCTCACAACATTATGGTTGGTTGGAGAGAGTCCGAACCACAAGTACCGGGTCCATGGTTCTGGCCGTATACTGGGGGGACGGGGACGACTCCCATTAACCCCTGACTATACCGGGGATACGCTTATCACAATGCCTTTCTGGTCTGTGCTGAAGCAGGGCATTCTGGCAGCCAAGTGGCTTGACCTTTATTAGTGAGCCTGGTTACCCCCTCTCGGAAACACAGACTTAGAAATCGCCAGCTCATATACAGTGCATAAAATATATTTATATATATACCCTTATACACCATTTTAATAAAAAATATCACAAAATTCTTCTAAGTCCCTCGGGAAGAGTGAAAGACGCGCACGTTCATTTTCAGAGCTCCTAGACCTTCCTATAAGAAGTTAGCCAAAAAGTAGCTTCGAAAAACGCTTAGGTTAAGTTTCAGAGTTGCTTCTAATGTACCAAAGCTGGACTTAGACATAATTTCACTCTCACAACATTATGGCTGGTTGGAGACAGTCCGAACCACAAGTACCGGGTCCATGGTTCTGGCCGTATACTGGGGGGACGGGGACGACTCCCATTAACCCCTGACTATACCGGGGATACGCTTATCACAATGCCTTTCTGGTCTGTGCTGAAGCAGGGCATTCTGGCAGCCAAGTGGCTTGACCTTTATTAGTGAGCCTGGTTACCCCCTCTCGGAACCACAGACTTAGAAATCGCCAGCTCATATACAGTGCATAAAATATATTTATATATATACCCTTATACACCATTTAATAAAAAATATCACAAAATTCTTCTAAGTCCCTCGGGAAGAGTGAAAGACGCGCACGTTCATTTTCAGAGCTCCTAGACCTTCCTATAAGAAGTTAGCCAAAAAGTAGCTTCGAAAAACGCTTAGGTTAAGTTTCAGAGTTGCTTCTAATGTACCAAAGCTGGACTTAGACATAATTTCACTCTCACAACATTATGGCTGGTTGGAGACAGTCCGAACCACAAGTACCGGGTCCATGGTTCTGGCCGTATACTGGGGGGACGGGGACGACTCCCATTAACCCCTGACTATACCGGGGATACGCTTATCACAATGCCTTTCTGGTCTGTGCTGAAGCACGGCATTCTGGCAGCCAAGTGGCTTGACCTTTATTAGTGAGCCTGGTTACCCCCTCTCGGAACCACAGACTTAGAAATCGCCAGCTCATATACAGTGCATAAAATATATTTATATATATACCCTTATACACCATTTAATAAAAAATATCACAAAATTCTTCTAAGTCCCTCGGGAAGAGTGAAAGACGCGCACGTTCATTTTCAGAGCTCCTAGACCTTCCTATAAGAAGTTAGCCAAAAAGTAGCTTCGAAAAACGCTTAGGTTAAGTTTCAGAGTTGCTTCTAATGTACCAAAGCTGGACTTAGACATAATTTCACTCTCACAACATTATGGCTGGTTGGAGACAGTCCGAACCACAAGTACCGGGTCCATGGTTCTGGCCGTATACTGGGGGGACGGGGACGACTCCCATTAACCCCTGACTATACCGGGGATACGCTTATCACAATGCCTTTCTGGTCTGTGCTGAAGCAGGGCATTCTGGCAGCCAAGTGGCTTGACCTTTATTAGTGAGCCTGGTTACCCCCTCTCGGAACCACAGACTTAGAAATCGCCAGCTCATATACAGTGCATAAAATATATTTATATATATACCCTTATACACCATTTTAATAAAAAATATCACAAAATTCTTCTAAGTCCCTCGGGAAGAGTGAAAGACGCGCACGTTCATTTTCAGAGCTCCTAGACTTTCCTATAAGAAGTTAGCCAAAAAGTAGCTTCGAAAAACGCTTAGGTTAAGTTTCAGAGTTGCTTCTAATGTACCAAAGCTGGACTTAGACATAATTTCACTCTCACAACATTATGGCTGGTTGGAGACAGTCCGAACCACAAGTACCGGGTCCATGGTTCTGGCCGTATACTGGGGGGGCGGGGACGACTCCCATTAACCCCTGACTATACCGGGGATACGCTTATCACAATGCCTTTCTGGTCTGTGCTGAAGCACGGCATTCTGGCAGCCAAGTGGCTTGACCTTTATTAGTGAGCCTGGTTACCCCCTCTCGGAACCACAGACTTAGAAATCGCCAGCTCATATACAGTGCATAAAATATATTTATATATATACCCTTATACACCATTTTAATAAAAAATATCACAAAATTCTTCTAAGTCCCTCGGGAAGAGTGAAAGATGCGCACGTTCATTTTCAGAGCTCCTAGACCTTCCTATAAGAAGTTAGCCAAAAAGTAGCTTCGAAAAACGCTTAGGTTAAGTTTCAGAGTTGCTTCTAATGTACCAAAGCTGGACTTAGACATAATTTCACTCTCACAACATTATGGCTGGTTGGAGACAGTCCGAACCACAAGTACCGGGTCCATGGTTCTGGCCGTATACTGGGGGGACGGGGACGACTCCCATTAACCCCTGACTATACCGGGGATACGCTTATCACAATGCCTTTCTGGTTTGTGCTGAAGCAGGGCATTCTGGCAGCCAAGTGGCTTGACCTTTATTAGTGAGCCTGGTTACCCCCTCTCGGAACCACAGACTTAGAAATCGCCAGCTCATATACAGTGCATAAAATATATTTATATATATACCCTTATACACCATTTAATAAAAAATATCACAAAATTCTTCTAAGTCCATCGGGAAGAGTGAAAGACGCGCACGTTCATTTTCAGAGCTCCTAGACCTTCCTATAAGAAGTTAGCCAAAAAGTAGCTTCGAAAAACGCTTAGGTTAAGTTTCAGAGTTGCTTCTAATGTACCAAAGCTGGACTTAGACATAATTTCACTCTCACAACATTATGGCTGGTTGGAGACAGTCCGAACCACAAGTACCGGGTCCATGGTTCTGGCCGTATACTGGGGGGGCGGGGACGACTCCCATTAACCCCTGACTATACCGGGGATACGCTTATCACAATGCCTTTCTGGTCTGTGCTGAAGCACGGCATTCTGGCAGCCAAGTGGCTTGACCTTTATTAGTGAGCCTGGTTACCCCCTCTCGGAACCACAGACTTAGAAATCGCCAGCTCATATACAGTGCATAAAATATATTTATATATATATACCCTTATACACCATTTAATAAAAAATATCACAAAATTCTTCTAAGTCCCTCGGGAAGAGTGAAAGACGCGCACGTTCATTTTCAGAGCTCCTAGACCTTCCTATAAGAAGTTAGCCAAAAAGTAGCTTCGAAAAACGCTTAGGTTAAGTTTCAGAGTTGCTTCTAATGTACCAAAGCTGGACTTAGACATAATTTCACTCTCACAACATTATGGCTGGTTGGAGACAGTCCGAACCACAAGTACCGGGTCCATGGTTCTGGCCGTATACTGGGGGGGCGGGGACGACTCCCATTAACCCCTGACTATACCGGGGATACGCTTATCACAATGCCTTTCTGGTCTGTGCTGAAGCACGGCATTCTGGCAGCCAAGTGGCTTGACCTTTATTAGTGAGCCTGGTTACCCCCTCTCGGAACCACAGACTTAGAAATCGCCAGCTCATATACAGTGCATAAAAAATATTTATATATATATACCCTTATACACCATTTAATAAAAAATATCACAAAATTCTTCTAAGTCCCTCGGGAAGAGTGAAAGACGCGCACGTTCATTTTCAGAGCTCCTAGACCTTCCTATAAGAAGTTAGCCAAAAAGTAGCTTCGAAAAACGCTTAGGTTAAGTTTCAGAGTTGCTTCTAATGTACCAAAGCTGGACTTAGACATAATTTCACTCTCACAACATTATGGCTGGTTGGAGAGAGTCCGAACCACAAGTACCGGGTCCATGGTTCTGGCCGTATACTGGGGGGACGGGGACGACTCCCATTAACCCCTGACTATACCGGGGATACGCTTATCACAATGCCTTTCTGGTCTGTGCTGAAGCAGGGCATTCTGGCAGCCAAGTGGCTTGACCTTTATTAGTGAGCCTGGTTACCCCCTCTCGGAACCACAGACTTAGAAATCGCCAGCTCATATACAGTGCATAAAATATATTTATATATATACCCTTATACACCATTTTAATAAAAAAAATATCACAAAATTCTTCTAAGTCCCTCGGGAAGAGTGAAAGACGCGCACGTTCATTTTCAGAGCTTCTAGACCTTCCTATAAGAAGTTAGCCAAAAAGTAGCTTCGAAAAACGCTTAGGTTAAGTTTCAGAGTTGCTTCTAATGTACCAAAGCTGGACTTAGACATAATTTCACTCTCACAACATTATGGCTGGTTGGAGAGAGTCCGAACCACAAGTACCGGGTCCATGGTTCTGGCCGTATACTGGGGGGACGGGGACGACTCCCATTAACCCCTGACTATACCGGGGATACGCTTATCACAATGCCTTTCTGGTCTGTGCTGAAGCAGGGCATTCTGGCAGCCAAGTGGCTTGACCTTTATTAGTGAGCCTGGTTATCCCCTCTCGGAACCACAGACTTAGAAATCGCCAGCTCATATACAGTGCATAAAATATATTTATATATATACCCTTATACACCATTTTAATAAAAAATATCACAAAATTCTTCTAAGTCCCTCGGGAAGAGTGAAAGACGCGCACGTTCATTTTCAGAGCTCCTAGACCTTCCTATAAGAAGTTAGCCAAAAAGTAGCTTCGAAAAACGCTTAGGTTAAGTTTCAGAGTTGCTTCTAATGTACCAAAGCTGGACTTAGACATAATTTCACTCTCACAACATTATGGTTGGTTGGAGAGAGTCCGAACCACAAGTACCGGGTCCATGGTTCTGGCCGTATACTGGGGGGACGGGGACGACTCCCATTAACCCCTGACTATACCGGGGATACGCTTATCACAATGCCTTTCTGGTCTGTGCTGAAGCAGGGCATTCTGGCAGCCAAGTGGCTTGAACTTTATTAGTGAGCCTGGTTACCCCCTCTCGGAACCACAGACTTAGAAATCGCCAGCTCATATACAGTGCATAAAATATATTTATATATATACCCTTATACACCATTTTAATAAAAAATATCACAAAATTCTTCTAAGTCCCTCGGGAAGAGTGAAAGACGCGCACGTTCATTTTCAGAGCTCCTAGACCTTCCTATAAGAAGTTAGCCAAAAAGTAGCTTCGAAAAACGCTTAGGTTAAGTTTCAGAGTTGCTTCTAATGTACCAAAGCTGGACTTAGACATAATTTCACTCTCACAACATTATGGCTGGTTGGAGACAGTCCGAACCACAAGTACCGGGTCCATGGTTCTGGCCGTATACTGGGGGGACGGGGACGACTCCCATTAACCCCTGACTATACCGGGGATACGCTTATCACAATGCCTTTCTGGTCTGTGCTGAAGCAGGGCATTCTGGCAGCCAAGTGGCTTGACCTTTATTAGTGAGCCTGGTTACCCCCTCTCGGAACCACAGACTTAGAAATCGCCAGCTCATATACAGTGCATAAAATATATTTATATATATACCCTTATACACCATTTAATAAAAAATATCACAAAATTCTTCTAAGTCCCTCGGGAAGAGTGAAAGACGCGCACGTTCATTTTCAGAGCTCCTAGACCTTCCTATAAGAAGTTAGCCAAAAAGTAGCTTCGAAAAACGCTTAGGTTAAGTTTCAGAGTTGCTTCTAATGTACCAAAGCTGGACTTAGACATAATTTCACTCTCACAACATTATGGCTGGTTGGAGACAGTCCGAACCACAAGTACCGGGTCCATGGTTCTGGCCGTATACTGGGGGGACGGGGACGACTCCCATTAACCCCTGACTATACCGGGGATACGCTTATCACAATGCCTTTCTGGTCTGTGCTGAAGCAGGGCATTCTGGCAGCCAAGTGGCTTGACCTTTATTAGTGAGCCTGGTTATCCCCTCTCGGAACCACAGACTTAGAAATCGCCAGCTCATATACAGTGCATAAAATATATTTATATATATACCCTTATACACCATTTTAATAAAAAATATCACAAAATTCTTCTAAGTCCCTCGGGAAGAGTGAAAGACGCGCACGTTCATTTTCAGAGCTCCTAGACCTTCCTATAAGAAGTTAGCCAAAAAGTAGCTTCGAAAAACGCTTAGGTTAAGTTTCAGAGTTGCTTCTAATGTACCAAAGCTGGACTTAGACATAATTTCACTCTCACAACATTATGGTTGGTTGGAGAGAGTCCGAACCACAAGTACCGGGTCCATGGTTCTGGCCGTATACTGGGGGGACGGGGACGACTCCCATTAACCCCTGACTATACCGGGGATACGCTTATCACAATGCCTTTCTGGTCTGTGCTGAAGCAGGGCATTCTGGCAGCCAAGTGGCTTGAACTTTATTAGTGAGCCTGGTTACCCCCTCTCGGAACCACAGACTTAGAAATCGCCAGCTCATATACAGTGCATAAAATATATTTATATATATACCCTTATACACCATTTTAATAAAAAATATCACAAAATTCTTCTAAGTCCCTCGGGAAGAGTGAAAGACGCGCACGTTCATTTTCAGAGCTCCTAGACCTTCCTATAAGAAGTTAGCCAAAAAGTAGCTTCGAAAAACGCTTAGGTTAAGTTTCAGAGTTGCTTCTAATGTACCAAAGCTGGACTTAGACATAATTTCACTCTCACAACATTATGGCTGGTTGGAGACAGTCCGAACCACAAGTACCGGGTCCATGGTTCTGGCCGTATACTGGGGGGACGGGGACGACTCCCATTAACCCCTGACTATACCGGGGATACGCTTATCACAATGCCTTTCTGGTCTGTGCTGAAGCAGGGCATTCTGGCAGCCAAGTGGCTTGACCTTTATTAGTGAGCCTGGTTATCCCCTCTCGGAACCACAGACTTAGAAATCGCCAGCTCATATACAGTGCATAAAATATATTTATATATATACCCTTATACACCATTTTAATAAAAAATATCACAAAATTCTTCTAAGTCCCTCGGGAAGAGTGAAAGACGCGCACGTTCATTTTCAGAGCTCCTAGACCTTCCTATAAGAAGTTAGCCAAAAAGTAGCTTCGAAAAACGCTTAGGTTAAGTTTCAGAGTTGCTTCTAATGTACCAAAGCTGGACTTAGACATAATTTCACTCTCACAACATTATAGTTGGTTGGAGAGAGTCCGAACCACAAGTACCGGGTCCATGGTTCTGGCCGTATACTGGGGGGACGGGGACGACTCCCATTAACCCCTGACTATACCGGGGATACGCTTATCACAATGCCTTTCTGGTCTGTGCTGAAGCAGGGCATTCTGGCAGCCAAGTGGCTTGAACTTTATTAGTGAGCCTGGTTACCCCCTCTCGGAACCACAGACTTAGAAATCGCCAGCTCATATACAGTGCATAAAATATATTTATATATATACCCTTATACACCATTTTAATAAAAAATATCACAAAATTCTTCTAAGTCCCTCGGGAAGAGTGAAAGACGCGCACGTTCATTTTCAGAGCTCCTAGACCTTCCTATAAGAAGTTAGCCAAAAAGTAGCTTCGAAAAACGCTTAGGTTAAGTTTCAGAGTTGCTTCTAATGTACCAAAGCTGGACTTAGACATAATTTCACTCTCACAACATTATGGCTGGTTGGAGACAGTCCGAACCACAAGTACCGGGTCCATGGTTCTGGCCGTATACTGGGGGGACGGGGACGACTCCCATTAACCCCTGACTATACCGGGGATACGCTTATCACAATGCCTTTCTGGTCTGTGCTGAAGCAGGGCATTCTGGCAGCCAAGTGGCTTGACCTTTATTAGTGAGCCTGGTTACCCCCTCTCGGAACCACAGACTTAGAAATCGCCAGCTCATATACAGTGCATAAAATATATTTATATATATACCCTTATACACCATTTAATAAAAAATATCACAAAATTCTTCTAAGTCCCTCGGGAAGAGTGAAAGACGCGCACGTTCATTTTCAGAGCTCCTAGACCTTCCTATAAGAAGTTAGCCAAAAAGTAGCTTCGAAAAACGCTTAGGTTAAGTTTCAGAGTTGCTTCTAATGTACCAAAGCTGGACTTAGACATAATTTCACTCTCACAACATTATGGCTGGTTGGAGACAGTCCGAACCACAAGTACCGGGTCCATGGTTCTGGCCGTATACTGGGGGGACGGGGACGACTCCCATTAACCCCTGACTATACCGGGGATACGCTTATCACAATGCCTTTCTGGTCTGTGCTGAAGCAGGGCATTCTGGCAGCCAAGTGGCTTGACCTTTATTAGTGAGCCTGGTTATCCCCTCTCGGAACCACAGACTTAGAAATCGCCAGCTCATATACAGTGCATAAAATATATTTATATATATACCCTTATACACCATTTTAATAAAAAATATCACAAAATTCTTCTAAGTCCCTCGGGAAGAGTGAAAGACGCGCACGTTCATTTTCAGAGCTCCTAGACCTTCCTATAAGAAGTTAGCCAAAAAGTAGCTTCGAAAAACGCTTAGGTTAAGTTTCAGAGTTGCTTCTAATGTACCAAAGCTGGACTTAGACATAATTTCACTCTCACAACATTATGGTTGGTTGGAGAGAGTCCGAACCACAAGTACCGGGTCCATGGTTCTGGCCGTATACTGGGGGGACGGGGACGACTCCCATTAACCCCTGACTATACCGGGGATACGCTTATCACAATGCCTTTCTGGTCTGTGCTGAAGCAGGGCATTCTGGCAGCCAAGTGGCTTGAACTTTATTAGTGAGCCTGGTTACCCCCTCTCGGAACCACAGACTTAGAAATCGCCAGCTCATATACAGTGCATAAAATATATTTATATATATACCCTTATACACCATTTTAATAAAAAATATCACAAAATTCTTCTAAGTCCCTCGGGAAGAGTGAAAGACGCGCACGTTC
Source organism: Ascaphus truei (assembly GCF_040206685.1). Lineage (NCBI taxonomy): Eukaryota > Metazoa > Chordata > Amphibia > Anura > Ascaphidae > Ascaphus > Ascaphus truei. The sequence goes on along the minus strand of NW_027456585.1, from coordinate 310,665 downwards.
ATTTTCAGAGCTCCTAGACCTTCCTATAAGAAGTTAGCCAAAAAGTAGCTTCGAAAAACGCTTAGGTTAAGTTTCAGAGTTGCTTCTAATGTACCAAAGCTGGACTTAGACATAATTTCACTCTCACAACATTATGGCTGGTTGGAGACAGTCCGAACCACAAGTACCGGGTCCATGGTTCTGGCCGTATACTGGGGGGACGGGGACGACTCCCATTAACCCCTGACTATACCGGGGATACGCTTATCACAATGCCTTTCTGGTCTGTGCTGAAGCAGGGCATTCTGGCAGCCAAGTGGCTTGACCTTTATTAGTGAGCCTGGTTACCCCCTCTCGGAACCACAGACTTAGAAATCGCCAGCTCATATACAGTGCATAAAATATATTTATATATATACCCTTATACACCATTTAATAAAAAATATCACAAAATTCTTCTAAGTCCCTCGGGAAGAGTGAAAGACGCGCACGTTCATTTTCAGAGCTCCTAGACCTTCCTATAAGAAGTTAGCCAAAAAGTAGCTTCGAAAAACGCTTAGGTTAAGTTTCAGAGTTGCTTCTAATGTACCAAAGCTGGACTTAGACATAATTTCACTCTCACAACATTATGGCTGGTTGGAGACAGTCCGAACCACAAGTACCGGGTCCATGGTTCTGGCCGTATACTGGGGGGACGGGGACGACTCCCATTAACCCCTGACTATACCGGGGATACGCTTATCACAATGCCTTTCTGGTCTGTGCTGAAGCAGGGCATTCTGGCAGCCAAGTGGCTTGACCTTTATTAGTGAGCCTGGTTACCCCCTCTCGGAACCACAGACTTAGAAATCGCCAGCTCATATACAGTGCATAAAATATATTTATATATATACCCTTATACACCATTTTAATAAAAAATATCACAAAATTCTTCTAAGTCCCTCGGGAAGAGTGAAAGACGCGCACGTTCATTTTCAGAGCTCCTAGACCTTCCTATAAGAAGTTAGCCAAAAAGTAGCTTCGAAAAACGCTTAGGTTAAGTTTCAGAGTTGCTTCTAATGTACCAAAGCTGGACTTAGACATAATTTCACTCTCACAACATTATGGTTGGTTGGAGAGAGTCCGAACCACAAGTACCGGGTCCATGGTTCTGGCCGTATACTGGGGGGACGGGGACGACTCCCATTAACCCCTGACTATACCGGGGATACGCTTATCACAATGCCTTTCTGGTCTGTGCTGAAGCAGGGCATTCTGGCAGCCAAGTGGCTTGACCTTTATTAGTGAGCCTGGTTACCCCCTCTCGGAACCACAGACTTAGAAATCGCCAGCTCATATACAGTGCATAAAATATATTTATATATATACCCTTATACACCATTTTAATAAAAAATATCACAAAATTCTTCTAAGTCCCTCGGGAAGAGTGAAAGACGCGCACGTTCATTTTCAGAGCTCCTAGACCTTCCTATAAGAAGTTAGCCAAAAAGTAGCTTCGAAAAAAGCTTAGGTTAAGTTTCAGAGTTGCTTCTAATGTACCAAAGCTGGACTTAGACATAATTTCACTCTCACAACATTATGGCTGGTTGGAGACAGTCCGAACCACAAGTACCGGGTCCATGGTTCTGGCCGTATACTGGGGGGACGGGGACGACTCCCATTAACCCCTGACTATACCGGGGATACGCTTATCACAATGCCTTTCTGGTCTGTGCTGAAGCAGGGCATTCTGGCAGCCAAGTGGCTTGACCTTTATTAGTGAGCCTGGTTACCCCCTCTCGGAACCACAGACTTAGAAATCGCCAGCTCATATACAGTGCATAAAATATATTTATATATATACCCTTATACACCATTTAATAAAAAATATCACAAAATTCTTCTAAGTCCCTCGGGAAGAGTGAAAGACGCGCACGTTCATTTTCAGAGCTCCTAGACCTTCCTATAAGAAGTTAGCCAAAAAGTAGCTTCGAAAAACGCTTAGGTTAAGTTTCAGAGTTGCTTCTAATGTACCAAAGCTGGACTTAGACATAATTTCACTCTCACAACATTATGGCTGGTTGGAGACAGTCCGAACCACAAGTACCGGGTCCATGGTTCTGGCCGTATACTGGGGGGACGGGGACGACTCCCATTAACCCCTGACTATACCGGGGATACGCTTATCACAATGCCTTTCTGGTCTGTGCTGAAGCACGGCATTCTGGCAGCCAAGTGGCTTGACCTTTATTAGTGAGCCTGGTTACCCCCTCTCGGAACCACAGACTTAGAAATCGCCAGCTCATATACAGTGCATAAAATATATTTATATATATACCCTTATACACCATTTAATAAAAAATATCACAAAATTCTTCTAAGTCCCTCGGGAAGAGTGAAAGACGCGCACGTTCATTTTCAGAGCTCCTAGACCTTCCTATAAGAAGTTAGCCAAAAAGTAGCTTCGAAAAACGCTTAGGTTAAGTTTCAGAGTTGCTTCTAATGTACCAAAGCTGGACTTAGACATAATTTCACTCTCACAACATTATGGCTGGTTGGAGACAGTCCGAACCACAAGTACCGGGTCCATGGTTCTGGCCGTATACTGGGGGGACGGGGACGACTCCCATTAACCCCTGACTATACCGGGGATACGCTTATCACAATGCCTTTCTGGTCTGTGCTGAAGCAGGGCATTCTGGCAGCCAAGTGGCTTGACCTTTATTAGTGAGCCTGGTTACCCCCTCTCGGAACCACAGACTTAGAAATCGCCAGCTCATATACAGTGCATAAAATATATTTATATATATACCCTTATACACCATTTTAATAAAAAATATCACAAAATTCTTCTAAGTCCCTCGGGAAGAGTGAAAGACGCGCACGTTCATTTTCAGAGCTCCTAGACTTTCCTATAAGAAGTTAGCCAAAAAGTAGCTTCGAAAAACGCTTAGGTTAAGTTTCAGAGTTGCTTCTAATGTACAGTACCAAAGCTGGACTTAGACATAATTTCACTCTCACAACATTATGGCTGGTTGGAGACAGTCCGAACCACAAGTACCGGGTCCATGGTTCTGGCCGTATACTGGGGGGACGGGGACGACTCCCATTAACCCCTGACTATACCGGGGATACGCTTATCACAATGCCTTTCTGGTCTGTGCTGAAGCAGGGCATTCTGGCAGCCAAGTGGCTTGACCTTTATTAGTGAGCCTGGTTACCCCCTCTCGGAACCACAGACTTAGAAATCGCCAGCTCATATACAGTGCATAAAATATATTTATATATATACCCTTATACACCATTTAATAAAAAATATCACAAAATTCTTCTAAGTCCCCCGGGAAGAGTGAAAGACGCGCACGTTCATTTTCAGAGCTCCTAGACCTTCCTATAAGAAGTTAGCCAAAAAGTAGCTTCGAAAAACGCTTAGGTTAAGTTTCAGAGTTGCTTCTAATGTACCAAAGCTGGACTTAGACATAATTTCACTCTCACAACATTATGGCTGGTTGGAGAGAGTCCGAACCACAAGTACCGGGTCCATGGTTCTGGCCGTATACTGGGGGGACGGGGACGACTCCCATTAACCCCTGACTATACCGGGGATACGCTTATCACAATGCCTTTCTGGTCTGTGCTGAAGCACGGCATTCTGGCAGCCAAGTGGCTTGACCTTTATTAGTGAGCCTGGTTACCCCCTCTCGGAACCACAGACTTAGAAATCGCCAGCTCATATACAGTGCATAAAATATATTTATATATATACCCTTATACACCATTTTAATAAAAAATATCACAAAATTCTTCTAAGTCCCTCGGGAAGAGTGAAAGATGCGCACGTTCATTTTCAGAGCTCCTAGACCTTCCTATAAGAAGTTAGCCAAAAAGTAGCTTCGAAAAACGCTTAGGTTAAGTTTCAGAGTTGCTTCTAATGTACCAAAGCTGGACTTAGACATAATTTCACTCTCACAACATTATGGCTGGTTGGAGACAGTCCGAACCACAAGTACCGGGTCCATGGTTCTGGCCGTATACTGGGGGGACGGGGACGACTCCCATTAACCCCTGACTATACCGGGGATACGCTTATCACAATGCCTTTCTGGTTTGTGCTGAAGCAGGGCATTCTGGCAGCCAAGTGGCTTGACCTTTATTAGTGAGCCTGGTTACCCCCTCTCGGAACCACAGACTTAGAAATCGCCAGCTCATATACAGTGCATAAAATATATTTATATATATATACCCTTATACACCATTTAATAAAAAATATCACAAAATTCTTCTAAGTCCCTCGGGAAGAGTGAAAGACGCGCACGTTCATTTTCAGAGCTCCTAGACCTTCCTATAAGAAGTTAGCCAAAAAGTAGCTTCGAAAAACGCTTAGGTTAAGTTTCAGAGTTGCTTCTAATGTACCAAAGCTGGACTTAGACATAATTTCACTCTCACAACATTATGGCTGGTTGGAGAGAGTCCGAACCACAAGTACCGGGTCCATGGTTCTGGCCGTATACTGGGGGGACGGGGACGACTCCCATTAACCCCTGACTATACCGGGGATACGCTTATCACAATGCCTTTCTGGTCTGTGCTGAAGCAGGGCATTCTGGCAGCCAAGTGGCTTGACCTTTATTAGTGAGCCTGGTTACCCCCTCTCGGAACCACAGACTTAGAAATCGCCAGCTCATATACAGTGCATAAAATATATTTATATATATACCCTTATACACCATTTTAATAAAAAATATCACAAAATTCTTCTAAGTCCCTCGGGAAGAGTGAAAGACGCGCACGTTCATTTTCAGAGCTCCTAGACCTTCCTATAAGAAGTTAGCCAAAAAGTAGCTTCGAAAAACGCTTAGGTTAAGTTTCAGAGTTGCTTCTAATGTACCAAAGCTGGACTTAGACATAATTTCACTCTCACAACATTATGGCTGGTTGGAGAGAGTCCGAACCACAAGTACCGGGTCCATGGTTCTGGCCGTATACTGGGGGGACGGGGACGACTCCCATTAACCCCTGACTATACCGGGGATACGCTTATCACAATGCCTTTCTGGTCTGTGCTGAAGCAGGGCATTCTGGCAGCCAAGTGGCTTGACCTTTATTAGTGAGCCTGGTTACCCCCTCTCGGAACCACAGACTTAGAAATCGCCAGCTCATATACAGTGCATAAAATATATTTATATATATACCCTTATACACCATTTAATAAAAAATATCACAAAATTCTTCTAAGTCCCTCGGGAAGAGTGAAAGACGCGCACGTTCATTTTCAGAGCTCCTAGACCTTCCTATAAGAAGTTAGCCAAAAAGTAGCTTCGAAAAACGCTTAGGTTAAGTTTCAGAGTTGCTTCTAATGTACCAAAGCTGGACTTAGACATAATTTCACTCTCACAACATTATGGCTGGTTGGAGAGAGTCCGAACCACAAGTACCGGGTCCATGGTTCTGGCCGTATACTGGGGGGACGGGGACGACTCCCATTAACCCCTGACTATACCGGGGATACGCTTATCACAATGCCTTTCTGGTCTGTGCTGAAGCAGGGCATTCTGGCAGCCAAGTGGCTTGACCTTTATTAGTGAGCCTGGTTACCCCCTCTCGGAACCACAGACTTAGAAATCGCCAGCTCATATACAGTGCATAAAATATATTTATATATATACCCTTATACACCATTTTAATAAAAAATATCACAAAATTCTTCTAAGTCCCTCGGGAAGAGTGAAAGATGCGCACGTTCATTTTCAGAGCTCCTAGACCTTCCTATAAGAAGTTAGCCAAAAAGTAGCTTCGAAAAACGCTTAGGTTAAGTTTCAGAGTTGCTTCTAATGTACCAAAGCTGGACTTAGACATAATTTCACTCTCACAACATTATGGCTGGTTGGAGACAGTCCGAACCACAAGTACCGGGTCCATGGTTCTGGCCGTATACTGGGGGGGCGGGGACGACTCCCATTAACCCCTGACTATACCGGGGATACGCTTATCACAATGCCTTTCTGGTCTGTGCTGAAGCAGGGCATTCTGGCAGCCAAGTGGCTTGACCTTTATTAGTGAGCCTGGTTACCCCCTCTCGGAACCACAGACTTAGAAATCGCCAGCTCATATACAGTGCATAAAATATATTTATATATATACCCTTATACACCATTTAATAAAAAATATCACAAAATTCTTCTAAGTCCCTCGGGAAGAGTGAAAGACGCGCACGTTCATTTTCAGAGCTCCTAGACCTTCCTATAAGAAGTTAGCCAAAAAGTAGCTTCGAAAAACGCTTAGGTTAAGTTTCAGAGTTGCTTCTAATGTACCAAAGCTGGACTTAGACATAATTTCACTCTCACAACATTATGGCTGGTTGGAGAGAGTCCGAACCACAAGTACCGGGTCCATGGTTCTGGCCGTATACTGGGGGGACGGGGACGACTCCCATTAACCCCTGACTATACCTGGGATACGCTTATCACAATGCCTTTCTGGTCTGTGCTGAAGCACGGCATTCTGGCAGCCAAGTGGCTTGACCTTTATTAGTGAGCCTGGTTACCCCCTCTCGGAACCACAGACTTAGAAATCGCCAGCTCATATACAGTGCATAAAATATATTTATATATATACCCTTATACACCATTTTAATAAAAAATATCACAAAATTCTTCTAAGTCCCTCGGGAAGAGTGAAAGATGCGCACGTTCATTTTCAGAGCTCCTAGACCTTCCTATAAGAAGTTAGCCAAAAAGTAGCTTCGAAAAACGCTTAGGTTAAGTTTCAGAGTTGCTTCTAATGTACCAAAGCTGGACTTAGACATAATTTCACTCTCACAACATTATGGCTGGTTGGAGAGAGTCCGAACCACAAGTACCGGGTCCATGGTTCTGGCCGTATACTGGTGGGACGGGGACGACTCCCATTAACCCCTGACTATACCGGGGATACGCTTATCACAATGCCTTTCTGGTCTGTGCTGAAGCAGGGCATTCTGGCAGCCAAGTGGCTTGACCTTTATTAGTGAGCCTGGTTACCCCCTCTCGGAACCACAGACTTAGAAATCGCCAGCTCATATACAGTGCATAAAATATATTTATATATATACCCTTATACACCATTTTAATAAAAAATATCACAAAATTCTTCTAAGTCCCTCGGGAAGAGTGAAAGACGCGCACGTTCATTTTCAGAGCTCCTAGACCTTCCTATAAGAAGTTAGCCAAAAAGTAGCTTCGAAAAACGCTTAGGTTAAGTTTCAGAGTTGCTTCTAATGTACCAAAGCTGGACTTAGACATAATTTCACTCTCACAACATTATGGCTGGTTGGAGAGAGTCCGAACCACAAGTACCGGGTCCATGGTTCTGGCCGTATACTGGGGGGACGGGGACGACTCCCATTAACCCCTGACTATACCGGGGATACGCTTATCACAATGCCTTTCTGGTCTGTGCTGAAGCAGGGCATTCTGGCAGCCAAGTGGCTTGACCTTTATTAGTGAGCCTGGTTACCCCCTCTCGGAACCACAGACTTAGAAATCGCCAGCTCATATACAGTGCATAAAATATATTTATATATATACCCTTATACACCATTTAATAAAAAATATCACAAAATTCTTCTAAGTCCCTCGGGAAGAGTGAAAGACGCGCACGTTCATTTTCAGAGCTCCTAGACCTTCCTATAAGAAGTTAGCCAAAAAGTAGCTTCGAAAAACGCTTAGGTTAAGTTTCAGAGTTGCTTCTAATGTACCAAAGCTGGACTTAGACATAATTTCACTCTCACAACATTATGGCTGGTTGGAGAGAGTCCGAACCACAAGTACCGGGTCCATGGTTCTGGCCGTATACTGGGGGGACGGGGACGACTCCCATTAACCCCTGACTATACCGGGGATACGCTTATCACAATGCCTTTCTGGTCTGTGCTGAAGCAGGGCATTCTGGCAGCCAAGTGGCTTGACCTTTATTAGTGAGCCTGGTTACCCCCTCTCGGAACCACAGACTTAGAAATCGCCAGCTCATATACAGTGCATAAAATATATTTATATATATACCCTTATACACCATTTTAATAAAAAATATCACAAAATTCTTCTAAGTCCCTCGGGAAGAGTGAAAGATGCGCACGTTCATTTTCAGAGCTCCTAGACCTTCCTATAAGAAGTTAGCCAAAAAGTAGCTTCGAAAAACGCTTAGGTTAAGTTTCAGAGTTGCTTCTAATGTACCAAAGCTGGACTTAGACATAATTTCACTCTCACAACATTATGGCTGGTTGGAGACAGTCCGAACCACAAGTACCGGGTCCATGGTTCTGGCCGTATACTGGGGGGGCGGGGACGACTCCCATTAACCCCTGACTATACCGGGGATACGCTTATCACAATGCCTTTCTGGTCTGTGCTGAAGCAGGGCATTCTGGCAGCCAAGTGGCTTGACCTTTATTAGTGAGCCTGGTTACCCCCTCTCGGAACCACAGACTTAGAAATCGCCAGCTCATATACAGTGCATAAAATATATTTATATATATACCCTTATACACCATTTAATAAAAAATATCACAAAATTCTTCTAAGTCCCTCGGGAAGAGTGAAAGACGCGCACGTTCATTTTCAGAGCTCCTAGACCTTCCTATAAGAAGTTAGCCAAAAAGTAGCTTCGAAAAACGCTTAGGTTAAGTTTCAGAGTTGCTTCTAATGTACCAAAGCTGGACTTAGACATAATTTCACTCTCACAACATTATGGCTGGTTGGAGAGAGTCCGAACCACAAGTACCGGGTCCATGGTTCTGGCCGTATACTGGGGGGACGGGGACGACTCCCATTAACCCCTGACTATACCTGGGATACGCTTATCACAATGCCTTTCTGGTCTGTGCTGAAGCACGGCATTCTGGCAGCCAAGTGGCTTGACCTTTATTAGTGAGCCTGGTTACCCCCTCTCGGAACCACAGACTTAGAAATCGCCAGCTCATATACAGTGCATAAAATATATTTATATATATACCCTTATACACCATTTTAATAAAAAATATCACAAAATTCTTCTAAGTCCCTCGGGAAGAGTGAAAGATGCGCACGTTCATTTTCAGAGCTCCTAGACCTTCCTATAAGAAGTTCGCCAAAAAGTAGCTTCGAAAAACGCTTAGGTTAAGTTTCAGAGTTGCTTCTAATGTACCAAAGCTGGACTTAGACATAATTTCACTCTCACAACATTATGGCTGGTTGGAGACAGTCCGAACCACAAGTACCGGGTCCATGGTTCTGGCCGTATACTGGGGGGACGGGGACGACTCCCATTAACCCCTGACTATACCGGGGATACGCTTATCACAATGCCTTTCTGGTTTGTGCTGAAGCAGGGCATTCTGGCAGCCAAGTGGCTTGACCTTTATTAGTGAGCCTGGTTACCCCCTCTCGGAACCACAGACTTAGAAATCGCCAGCTCATATACAGTGCATAAAATATATTTATATATATACCCTTATACACCATTTAATAAAAAATATCACAAAATTCTTCTAAGTCCCTCGGGAAGAGTGAAAGACGCGCACGTTCATTTTCAGAGCTCCTAGACCTTCCTATAAGAAGTTAGCCAAAAAGTAGCTTCGAAAAACGCTTAGGTTAAGTTTCAGAGTTGCTTCTAATGTACCAAAGCTGGACTTAGACATAATTTCACTCTCACAACATTATGGCTGGTTGGAGACAGTCCGAACCACAAGTACCGGGTCCATGGTTCTGGCCGTATACTGGGGGGGCGGGGACGACTCCCATTAACCCCTGACTATACCGGGGATACGCTTATCACAATGCCTTTCTGGTCTGTGCTGAAGCACGGCATTCTGGCAGCCAAGTGGCTTGACCTTTATTAGTGAGCCTGGTTACCCCCTCTCGGAACCACAGACTTAGAAATCGCCAGCTCATATACAGTGCATAAAATATATTTATATATATATACCCTTATACACCATTTAATAAAAAATATCACAAAATTCTTCTAAGTCCCTCGGGAAGAGTGAAAGACGCGCACGTTCATTTTCAGAGCTCCTAGACCTTCCTATAAGAAGTTAGCCAAAAAGTAGCTTCGAAAAATGCTTAGGTTAAGTTTCAGAGTTGCTTCTAATGTACCAAAGCTGGACTTAGACATAATTTCACTCTCACAACATTATGGCTGGTTAGAGAGAGTCCGAACCACAAGTACCGGGTCCATGGTTCTGGCCGTATACTGGGGGGACGGGGACGACTCCCATTAACCCCTGACTATACCGGGGATACGCTTATCACAATGCCTTTCTGGTCTGTGCTGAAGCACGGCATTCTGGCAGCCAAGTGGCTTGACCTTTATTAGTGAGCCTGGTTACCCCCTCTCGGAACCACAGACTTAGAAATCGCCAGCTCATATACAGTGCATAAAATATATTTATATATATACCCTTATACACCATTTTAATAAAAAATATCACAAAATTCTTCTAAGTCCCTCGGGAAGAGTGAAAGATGCGCACGTTCATTTTCAGAGCTCCTAGACCTTCCTATAAGAAGTTAGCCAAAAAGTAGCTTCGAAAAACGCTTAGGTTAAGTTTCAGAGTTGCTTCTAATGTACCAAAGCTGGACTTAGACATAATTTCACTCTCACAACATTATGGCTGGTTGGAGACAGTCCGAACCACAAGTACCGGGTCCATGGTTCTGGCCGTATACTGGGGGGACGGGGACGACTCCCATT
>NW_027456584.1:0-16016 GCF_040206685.1 Ascaphus truei | reverse complement strand
TGAGAGAGGAGAGGTTTTGTGTACATCAGTTTAGACTGCAGTTTAGATACTGTACACTTAACTGTACAAACAGTTCACAGACTGTACACGATACCCCCCCTATCCCCAGTCCATCCTTTTTTTCTGAAAAGACAAGAAAACAAAAAATTAGTGCAGTTATGTGCATACTGTATTATGGCATTGTGTGCTGTGTAGTACTGTTAAACTAGTCTATACTGGAACTACTGTATACTGTGACTACTGTTAAATAGTTCAGCACCAGATGGCTGGTGCTGCTCTCTCTGGAAATAAATAAATTGAGCAGTTAGGTGCATACTGTACTGTATTATGGCACTGTGTACTGTATACTGTAGCTACTCCATATTGGACTACAGTATGCTGTTAGCACTGTCAAACAAGTCCATACTGGAACTACTGTATACTCGTACTTGTAACTAGATGGCTGGTGCTGCTCTCACTGGAAAGAAGTAATTTGAGCAGTTACTGTACTGTAGGTGCATACTGTATTATGGCATTGTGTACTGTATAGCTACTCCATATTGGACTACAGTATGCAGTTACCGTAATACTATCAAACTAGTCTATACTGGAACTACTCTATACTCTGACTACTAGGAAAGAAAAAATCTGTGCCATACTTACCTATATCATACTGTACTTACAATACTACAGTACATTACTTCAGTATACCATACTACCTTCCTGATGCTTGCCCATTACGCGCGATCACAATGGGCAACACAGTCGCAATATGGTAAATATATTTATTGCATCGTTCCACGGTGAGTACATCGTTCCAAAAACTCAGTATGCCTTTCGCCAACTCATCCTTTTTGGAGGGTTTCACGACTTTTCGGATATGGTCCTTCAGCTGATGCCAGACCATTTCGATCGGATTGAAGTCTGGCGATCTGTCATTGGAAAAAAAGGACATTTAGTTTAAGAGATACAGTACACAGTAAAAACAGTGGGGAAAAAATGAGACACGGTTACCGCACTTACTCCGCTGGCGTCTTCACCCAGTTGATACCGCGCTCAAGGATATGCGCTGTTGACGCGGTGTGCTTCGGATCGTTGTCCTGGTAGAAACGGTGACCATCCGGGAACTCGCGTGTGATGTATTCCACAATCTCAGGCACAATTTTGTCTTGGAAGAAAGCTTTATTCATGATTCCTATAACAAGAAAAGAAAAGTGCTCAAAAAACTGCACACTAATACAGTACAGTGCATAAGGCTACATTATATTTTATATTTTACCTTCAAAGATGACAATGCACCCTGGTCCACGCCTAGAGATGGCACCCCACACATGCATCTTCACTGGGTGTTTTGGCCGCGGCTTCATAGATATGCAACCTTTTCTGTGGAATGCAAAGGTGGCAAATCTCTCCAGCGATACAGTAGACTCGTCAGTGAAGATGCAATCCTGGAACGTTTCCCCACTGAAGATCCATGCCTGGGCCTGGACCACTCTTTTGATTTTGTTAACGTCCCTTATCATGGGGTACGGTCTGTAATGACAAGGAATAATTAGTTTTAGAGGTACAGTACAGTTTCTTAAACAACACTTTTACCTCCTGTATTGTCCAGTACTAACCTCACACGTCCATATTTCCATCCAATTCTGCGTCTCGTCTTCTTTATGCTGGTCTCGGATACAGTGAGATTGTGATTTTCTTGCAGAGTGTATTTGACCCTTAATGCACTCTTCTCATCATTCTCCTCACTTATTTTGTCGACCAGAAGAGTTGTCTCCCTACAATGTACAGAAAAACAACAATCCAGTGAGTTACAGTGCAGTAGGCCACAAGAACAGCACATCATTTGCAGTAAAAATAGTATACAATGAGATATTGTTCTATTAATATGCAGCAATATACAAAATATACATATACTGTACTGTTGTTATATAAATATACCGAAATAACTATAAAATTAGATACAGTAGATCTACAGTACACAATATATTGTTCTATTAATATGCAGCAATATAAAAAATATACATATACCGTTATATAAATATACCAAAATAACTATAAAATTAGATACAGTAGATCTACAGTACACAATATATTGTTCTATTAATATGCAGCAATATAAAAAATATACATATACCGTTATATAAATATACCGAAATAACTATAAAATTAGATACAGTAGATCTACAGTACACAATATATTGTTCTATTAATATGCAGCAATATAAAAAATATACATATACCGTTATATAAATATACCGAAATAACTATAAAATTAGATACAGTAGATCTACAGTACAGTACACAATATATTGTTCTATTAATATGCAGCAAAATAAAAAAAAAAGCTGTGTGTGCTGTGCACGCGCATAGTAAGTGAAACTTCTTTGACTTTTGTCACAGAAATTGACTTATAACGCGCGTGCTCGGCACACGTGTCAGTCAGTGTATGTGTCAGTCAGTGAGTATGTATGTGTGTCAGTCAGAGAGTATGTATGTGTGTTTGTTTGTGTGTGTGTGTCAGTCAGTGTATGTATCTGTGCCGGTCAGTGTGTGTATGTGTGTCGGTCAGTGTGTGTATGTGTGTCGGTCAGTGTGTGCATGTGTGTCAGTCAGTGTGTGCATGTGTGTCAGTCAGTGTGTGCATGTGTGTCAGTCAGTGTGTGCATGTGTGTCAGTCAGTGTGTGCATGTGTGTCAGTGTGTGCATGTGTGTCAGTCAGTGTGTGCATGTGTGTCAGTCAGTGTGTGCATGTGTGTCAGTCAGTGTGTGCATGTGTGTCAGTCAGTGTGTCATTCAGTGTGTGCGTGTGTGAGTGAGTGTGTCAGTCAATGTGTGTGTGTGTGTCAGTCAATGTGTGTGTCAGTCAATGTGTGTGTGTGTCAGTCAATGTGTGTTTGTGTGTGTCAGTGTATGTCTCTCTCTCTCTCTGTGTTGTGTGAATGTCTCTCTGTCGGTCAGTGAGTGTATGTGTGTCAGTCAGTGTGCGTGCGTATGTGTGTCAGTCAGTGAGTGTATGTGTGTCCGTCAGTGTGCGTGTGTATGTGTGTCAGTCAGTGTGCGTGTGTGTGTGTGTCAGTCAGTGTGTGTGTGTGTCAGTCAGTGTGTGTGTGTCAGTCAGTGTGTGTGTGTGTCAGTCAGTGTGTGTGTGTGTGTGTGTCAGTCAGTGTGTGTGTGTGTGTGTCAGTCAGTGTATGTGTGTGTGTGTGTGTCAGTCAGTGTGTGTGTGTGTGTGTCAGTCAGTCAGTCAGTGTGTGTGTGTGTGTGTGTCAGTCAGTGTGTGTATGTGTGTCAGTCAGTGTGTGTATGTGTGTTAGTCAGTGTGTGTATGTGTGTCAGTCAGTGTGTGTGTGTGTGTGTCAGTCAGTGTGTGTATGTGTGTCAGTCAGTGTGTGTATGTGTGTTAGTCAGTGTGTGTATGTGTGTCAGTCAGTGTGTGTGTGTGTGTGTCAGTCAGTGTGTGTATGTGTGTCAGTGTATCTGTGTCTCTCTTTCTGTGTCCTGCCCCCTCTCTCCTGACTCCCCCCACCCCAGGCAGAGCTGCGGACCCGCGGCGGCTCTGTCTGAGTCCCCCCCCCCCCAAAAAAAAACGCAGGCAGAGCTGCGGACCCGCGGCGGCTCTGTCTGAGTCTCTCCTCCCCCCCACCCCCACCCCCAGGGAGACGCAGCTGCACCGGGCCGGCGTATGTGAGGGGCGGATACCGTGATTGAGAGCCCCCCCCCCTCGGCAGTGCTGCGTTGGAAGCGGCGCACTCAAACCCCCGCTTCCCGCGTTACCGGAGCCGTGAGAGATGAGAGGCGAGCACCCCCCGTGCTGTGCTGTCCTGTCCTCGTTCAATCGCGTGGATTGGGGAGGGATGGGGACAGCTGAATCTCCACTCTCGGCACCGCCTCCGCTTCAGCCTCTGATGCTGCTACGAGGGGCGGGCGACTCTGCGCATGCGCTGCCTCGCATCAACGGATGCAGATAGCTTCCTGGCCTGAGAGACCCGGCGGTCAAATCTGCGCATGCGCTTCAACCTCCCATGTCTGTGTGGACGTATGGAGGGAATGGCGGCTCTCCAACTCCGGCCCGGCGGCGCTCAGTCAGCGGGACACAGGGAAGGGGAAGCGGAGTTAGGGAGGAGAGAGGCTGAGCAGCGGCTCCTCCTCTCACAGCCGGAGGACTTGCAGGGCTTCTGCCATCTAACTACACCCACACCCGCAGCACCGGAAGCTCTGCGCCAGCCATCTTTGTACACCCATGGCAGCGGACGTGTGGATAAACGGCGGCCGTTAGGAGTGGCGCGGCGGCTATCGCCGGCACCGCATGTCACAGCAGGCATGTGGGGGGGAGGGATGGGGAAGCCGTGACGTCACTTCCGTTTCACATTTGTCCCCCATCTCTCCCGTTTTACCCCTTCAGAATAGGTGCCACTAAAGATGTTTCACTTCAAAAATATACATATACCGTTGTTATATAAATATACTGAAATAACTATAAAATTAGATACAGTAGATCTACAGTACACAATATAGTGTTCTATTAATATGCAGCAATATAAAAAAATATACATATACCGTTGTTATATAAATATACCGAAATAACTATAAAACTAGATACAGTAGATCGACAGTACACAATATATTGTTCTATTAATATGCAGCAATATAAAAAATATACATATACCGTTGTTATATAAATATACCAAAATAACTATAAAATTAGATACAGTAGATCTACAGTACACTATTACAGTACACTAGTAGATCTACAGTACAATATTTTATAAAAAAATAAATAAATTTAGTTATATAAATATACTTACGTGTTAGTTACCGTTGGTGTCCTCGTGCGTTGTCTGGTTTTCCGTGTGCATGATAGCTCACGGTGGTTGATGGCACAACGAGGCCAGAAGTAGCTAACCAGCGTTGGATATCTGCAATTCGGTGTCCGCTCATGTACATCTCCTTAATTCGCATGCTGAGATCCTTTGAAATCTTTTTAACAGGCATTGCTGCGAGTAGAAAGAAATACAAACACAAGAATGTATATTCGATGTTTAGTTGATGTGTATTCAATGTGCAGTAAATCCACAAAATGGATGGTGTATTTATACGTTAATGACTCACATTAGAGTACGCCCACTTTCAACACCTGTACCTCGTCGCCATGCATAAAAGGTTACACACTTTGCATAGCCCACCTCTCGATGATCTTTATCTGAACTTGCCCTTGTCCAGATACTGCATTGTGCCATCTGCTTCCATGGATCAATCTCGATTCTACGGATGCCGGAAGACACTCGCCTCTGCCGTGCCTATCACACAGAAAAAGCGAAAGGCAGCAGCAGTTTCCAAGCCAAGGCCAAAGCGACAGGCTAAGGCCAATAAAGAAAACCTTCTGCTGACCCCAAAGGCTAAGGGTTTTCATAGACGTCAGCCTTATTATGTCAAGAAGAAATAAGGTGATGTACACTCAATGCAAAACAAATGGCAGCCAACCCAACAAACCCGCAGACCACTTCCTCCAATACGCTTCAACGATTCTGCCGCCGCTCTCCTGGATATCTTCAGCCCATCTTCTCCACTGCTCTTCGACGATGCTGCCGCTGGTGTCCCTGAAATTCACGGGTCACTTTCTCCTTTGCGCTTAGACGAAAATCCAGAGGTCACTTTCTTCGACGACGCTGCCGCTTCTCCTCTCCCGGATATACACAGGTCACCTCCTCCACCTTTCTTCGACGATGCTGGGGCTTCTCTCCATGGAACCCCCATCTCATCCTCCGTAGCACCCATCCACCCAGATGTCCACAGCACGCAATGCAAAAGAAGCAGCTCGTTAGACCGGATGCTGAATGGGATAAGTGTGGATATCCCCGGGAACTCTATTGTGCTGGCAAAGATAGATCTGCTTCTGGAGACCATGCTAAATATGGATCAACGGATGCTAAATATGGATCAACGGATGCAGAAGATGGATCAACGGATGGAGAAGATGAATCGACGGATGGAGAAGATAGAGACTGACATAGCGGGGATACATAATTTGCTCGGTGTTCATGTCCCTGTATCCCCGACGCCAGAGCAGGAGGGTGGCATGGATGTGATGAATGAGACCTTCGACCACCTTCTATCACCAAGCGCAACCCCTCCACCAGAAGAATTTGTGTTCTATGTAAAGAAGGTTCTTGTGGTCCGTGAGAATAGTAAACAGCTCTTTTGACTCCTCCAGCAGGTGTCTCCACTCTTGAAGAGCCATCTTCACGGCCAGAAGTTCCCTGTTACCCACGTCATAGTTCCTCTCGGCGGATGAGAATTTCTTGGAAAAATATGCACAGGGATGTAACTTATCTTGAGGCATGGGTCTCTGAGAAAGAACGGCTCCAGAGCCGCAATCAGAAGCGTCGACCTCCAGGACGGAGGGAAGTTCAATGTTGGGATGACGGAGAATAGGTGCAGATATAAAAGCTTCCTTGAGTGTCTCGAAAGCGGAGATGGCCTCGGATGACCAAGCAGAAGGATCAGCTCCTTTTTTGGTGAGCGCTGTGAGGGGTGCCGCAATGGTAGAAAAACTCTGTATAAACTTACGATAGTAATTAGCGAACCCTAAAAAACGTTGTATGGCTTTGAGAGAATTGGGTCTTGGCCATTCAGTGACTGCTTGAAGTTTACCGGAGTCCATCATAAACCCCTCATCGGAAATGATGTACCCCAGAAATGGAGTAGATACCTGATGAAAGGTGCACTTCTCCAGTTTGGCGTACAAATGGTGTTCACAGAGACGGGAAAGGACGTAGGAGGTGTGGCGTATATGGTCCTGGAGATCTTTGGAAAAAATCAGGATATCATCCAAGTATACTATAACAAAAATATTGAGTACCTTACGAAAGACATCGTTGATGAAATCCTGGAAGACAGCGGGAGCATTACATAAGCCGAAAGGCATTACAAGATACTCGTAGTGTCCACTACGCATGTTGAAGGCCGTTTTCCATTCATCCCCCTTCCTAATGCGCACCAGGTTATAGGCACCACGTAGATCCAACTTGGAAAAAATCTTGGCCCCCTGTAATTTATCGAACAGTTCGGTAATGAGGGGAAGGGGGTAACGATTTTTGATAGTTATGTGGTTCAAACCCCTGTAATCGATGCAAGGCCTCAACGACCCATCCTTTTTCTTGATGAAGAAAAACCCAGCCCCTGCTGGGGAATTGGAGTGACGAATAAAGCCTTTATTGAGATTCTCCTGGATATATTTATCCATAGCGTGAGATTCTGGTAACGACAAGGGGTAGGTCTTGGACTTGGGTAGGGATTAACCTGGAACCAGATCAATCGGACAATCGTAAGTCCTGTGTGGCGGAAAAAGGTATGACTGTACCTTATTGAAAACGTCCCGGAATTGATGGTAAACAGAAGGTAGAATAACTTCGGGAACAGAGGTATTGGCCAGCAGTTGATGAGTCTCGCCTGACCTCGGCCTCCAGGAGATGGGAGCAGAGGAAGTCCAGTCAATGAGAGGATTGTTAAGCTGTAGCCAAGGAAGACCAAGTGTGATGGGTATCCCAGGAGCGTGAATGGCATCGAGAACTAAGATCTCCTTGTGCAGATGTGAGGACAGAAGCAAGGGGGCTGTCTCTAAGGAGATGAGGGCCGGGGTAAGAGGACGTCCATCAATACCGACGAGTGCGATGGGAACCTTCTTCCTCACGAGCGGTATGCAGTTTAACCTGGCGAATTCAAGGTCCACAAAGTTTCCTCCAGCTCCTGAGTCAATGAAAGCGGCGGTAGAAGTCTGGAACTTATCGCCTGAAAGGGAGACTGGAAATGTAAGTTTCTTAGGGAGTTCACCTTTATGAAGGGGACGTGGAGACATTTCACCCAGAGAGAGCCCCTCAGTACTCACTGGGTGTTCCCGTTTCCCGGACGCAGTGGACACTCCCGAACCAGATGATCCATGGATCCGCAGTAGAAACACAATCCCCCGGCGTGGCAGAACTGCCGTATCGGTGTGCGGATGCGTTGTACCCCCAATTGCATTGGCTCTGGCAACTCCAGTGCAGGACGAAGAGTTGTGGTAGCACTTGGGGGAGCAGGAGTGCTGCTGGGAGTACTGGAGAACGGAACCTGAAAGTTATGGAAGCGAGTGCGCTGACGCTCTGAGCGGCGTACCTGGATACGTTGATCCACTCGGACGGCCAAATCAATGAGGACCTCCAATTGATCCAGCCTGGATTGGCGAGAGAGTTCATCCTTGATGGGATCTGCCAGGCCTTGCCAGAATACGGAGATGAGAGCCTCTTGTCCCCAGTTAGTCTCGGCTGCTAGAGTCCGGAATTCCACAGCATACTGTGTCACCATTCACCGTCCCTGAGTGATCTGGAGAAGAGAAACAGATGCCATTTCCCGACGAGCGGGGGAATCGAATACTTGTTGGAACTCTGCTTTAAATGCCGGTAATCTTGGATAAGATCAGAACGTCGCTCCCAAACCGGGGAAGCCCAAGCTAGGGCGCTGCCAGTGAGGAGTTTATAAATGTAAGCTACCTTCTTGCGACCAGTATTGTAGAGATGGGGGGCCATTTCAAACTGTACCTCACACTGGTTTAGGAAACCCCTACATTCTTGCGGTTCACCTGCAAAAGGCTAGGGAGGAGGAATCCTTACATTGGAGATGCTAACTGCGCTTGCGGAGTGGGGGCTTACATCTGGCGAGGTTGCGGTCGGTACTCGGTCTGAGAGTACTGCGACCTGGCGTGTAAGTGCCACAATTTGATCCGCCATGGCCTGGTTTTGCTGAAGCAGATTGGAGAAAAACTGTTGAAGTTCGGTCTTGTCTGCGTCTTGTGGGCTCGACATAATGTTACGCCGGTGCTGCCCGCAGACCAGACCCGTCCCCTGAGCTGAAGGGGGAAGTGGTAATACACGCACCCGCAGCAAAGGGAGCGTGTCCGGAGTGTGGTATGAAGTGTTGCCAGGCCAGGTGTAGTAAGGTAGACAATACTTGCTGGTACCGGTTGTAGAGAGAGAGAGTGAAGAAAGCCTTGCCGAGGTCAGGGAGTGGAGAGCGGAGATAGGTCGTAGTCCAAGCCATGTTAGAGGAGCTAGATAAAGCAGGAAAGTCCAATTAGGAATGGAGGCGGGACAGGAATAGCTACAGGGAGACATTGCAGATTGGTGCAGGCATAACAGGCCAGATGAGTCTGCTCGTGTGGTGTGCGGGGGCGGAGCCTGAGGTCCGGGGGACGGGAAGAAGAGTATGCAGAATGAGTGTGCTCCGTAACGCGTGTACGCGCGTGGGCCGAGCCAGTGGATGGTGCAGGTGTGCGCACGGGAGGGTGTGGGCGCGCCCGGCGTTGAGCAGAGGAATTGCCGAGGGGAGTGATCCCGCGACGGCGGCAGGGGTGGGGAGCCGCAGAGGTCGGTAAGGCAGGATTGTTTTGTGTGTCCAGGGACTCCCTGGGGGGAGAGAGTGCTCTGTGTGGGGAGTGCGGGGGATGCCGATTCTTGACATCAACGTAGCCGGATCTGGATTGGAGAGAGTGGGTTATCAGATATTTGCCAGAGTCTTGGGATGGAGAAGTTAGAGTATAAAGTCCGTTAGCCGTGATCTGGAGTTCGAGAGATTGGAATTGTAGTGATCCGTATAGCTGTGGTCTGGGGTTGGAGAGAGTAAGCGTAGTATTGATCTGTATAGTCGTGTTCTGCATTGGAGAAGTTTGAGTAGTATCGATCCGTATAGCCATAGTCAGTATCCAGAGAGGTTCCAAGTTCAAGCCGGGTCGGTACACAAAGAATCAAGCTGCAGAGAAAAACAGGACAAGGGAGCAAGACGTAACAAAATGCAGGAGCTCATGGCTAACAGTAATTATGTGTGTATATGGGAAACAAACAAGAAGAAAACAGTGCAAAATTTAAGTGTAGATGTATTGACAATGAGGTAAATAATAGGGTGTAGTCTTGGTTCTGATGGTATGCCTACTCACAAGATGTCAGAAATAAGAATGCGTTTAGCAGATAGGGCTGCTACCCATGGGGTATACGTGGTGGGTGGATCTCCCTCCAGGCTCGTCTCGTCAGTGGGATGGTAGTGTATGTAAAAAAGGGGAAAGAGCACTACATAGCGCGATCAGGTGGATAATAAACGTTATATAAAAAACAGGTATAAAAATGCGCACTTACAATGTGCAAAATTAAAACAAGCGTTTGTCACAATATATGTGTGTAGTGGGTTCACTGCAGCTCTCACCGCCTCCCCTGGATACTCCAAGTCTCCTTCGCCTGCAGTGTGAGATCGCAGCTCCTCTCTTTGCGTCCTTCTGTGCGTCTGACGTCACAGCTCTGAGGTTTGGGAAACTACGGGTCGCCCACTAGTCCAAAAAGCACCACTCTACGCGTTTTGCCCAGTCTTGATAGACTGCATCCGGCTTCGTCAGGAGTGTGTATGCTTCGGATAAAAGGTGCCTATATATACCCTATTCTATCCAATAATATAATTATCTAAAACAATTAGACCAATGCCCATAGCGCTAAGTGCAATTTGATTAGGCAAAGCTGTACTCATTAATAAATAAACTCGATTACAATGAGATAACATTATGAGAGTATATAATACATATGTAGACATCATGAAACGTCATTAGAGGAGATAAAATTAGACTATAAGTGTATTTTTTGATTACGGAGGATAAATATATTTAAGCATATGATACTATTATAAATAGTGAAACCAGAGAACTAGGACTCAATAATTAATTAATAATGGGTCAGTTAATAGAGACAGTGCTCTGTGTATCGGTTATCAAAATAACCTACTAACAATTATCATATTACAAGGTGCATGAAATTATACTAGGGGATAACAGTAATTATTTTGGCTATAGCGATAATATATAGGGATAATTATACTGAATACAGCCTATCACTGGGGTTATTTATTACATACTCTCATAATGTTATCTCATTTTAATCGAGTTTATTTAATAATGAGTACAGCTTTGCCTAATCAAATTGCACTTAGCGCTATGGGCATTGGTCTATATGTTTTAGATAATTATATTATTGGATAGAATAGGGCATATATAGGCACCTTTTACCCCAAGCATACACACTCCTGACGAATCCGGATGCAGTCTATCAAGAGTGGGCGAAACGCGTAGAGTGGTGCTTTTTGGACTAGTGGGCGACCCGTAGTTTCCCAAACGTCAGAGCTGTGACGTCAGACGCACAGAAGGACGCAAAGAGAGGAGCTGCGATCTCACACTGCAGGCGAAGGAGACTTGGAGTATCCAGGGGAGGCGGTGAGATCTGCAGTGAACCCACTACACACATATATTGTGACAAACACTTGTTTTAATTTTGCACATTGTAAGTGCGCATTTTTATACCTGTTTTTTATATAAAGTTTATTATCCACCTGATCGCGCTATGTAGTGCTCTTTCCCCTTTTTTACATACACTACCATCCCACTGATGAGACGAGCCTGGAGGGAGATCCACACACCACGTATACCCCATGGGTAGCAGCCCTATCTGCTAAACGCATTCTTATTTCTGACATCTTGTGAGTAGGCATACCATCAGAACCAAGACTACACCCTATTATTTACCTCATTGTCAATACATCTACACTTAAATTTTGCACTGTTTTCTTCTTCTTTGTTTCCCATATATGCTCCTCCTGGATTGTATGAGATCTAACACACTTCTTGGAACCCGTGAAACAGGTCCCACCAGAGGGTTTGAGCAGAGTCATTTATTATTAATTTGTCTTCAGTTGAAGTTTATTATTTGGCACATATTGTACATTGCACTTATTATTAGTTGCACTTACTATCATTGTTCACATTTTGAGTTGTTTGTGCCTTGCTTCACTATTATTCACAATAACACTAGTTATGCACAGCAAAGCAGGAATGAATGAGCAGGGCATATAAAGGATACCAGATCCAATGAGATAGGAGGCGGAACGGAGGCGTGGCCTCCGCAGAGAAACGGATAGGCTAGGAGACAAGTGGGCTAATAGAACACTTGACACGCAGCTAGGGCACGGTGCACGGGCGTTTCCCGGCTTCGTGGGACTGTGGAGCACCAGGTGACCAGGCAGTCCGCAGTAAAGGCACAATCCTCCCATTTTCCGATGTTGTTTCTCAGAAGGAGAGAGTTATGTGTCACGGTAACTTATGACAAGATATAATAAACACCAAATATCTGGGTTGAACAGAACGAGGCTTAGATATAATAAAATATATTTATTCCTTAAAAAGGTGAACACAGCAATATAGTACAATTAACAGGCAAGAAGGTAACAGTTACTTAGGGTTGGGGAATGGAGAAGTATCAGCTAGCAATTCTCCAGCAATCCGATGACATTTAAGATGAAATCAGAAGTGCAACAAAAACTGTAGAGTTGACACAGTTTATATACCTTTGTAACCCTATTCTTAACATTGAATACAGACTATTGGTGATCAATTATCTGTATCCAATCCCTAACGTGGAAACACAGTTTAACCCATGCCCCCCAGCTAGTTAAATCAGGGGCGACGACCAGTCTACCAGATGAAGTATCTGGCAGGATCTTCATTGTTTGTAGGCGTAGATATAACACTTACAAACCACTCCAGTTTGATGCTTCTCCGCCCTCAGGTAAACAGTTAGAGTGGCAGAGTCTTTTGATCAGTACTTGGTTCCTAGTGTTATCAATCAGGGCAGTTAACTTTTGATCACAGGGCTTATGCTAAATCATCCGGCTGCCCTTCCTGACCTATTAGAATAGCAGATGGAGTCTGCATTTTCAGAGCAGATCCAAAATACCATATACACTTTAATATCTTCACATATTAATAAGTTCCGTTCTGGTGGGCCCAGTGGGTCGCAATTTGCCAGTTTTTAATGCCTACAGTGACTCTACATATTGGCCAAATTTCAACTCTCTGCGACCTCCAGAACCGGAGATACAGAAATGCACTTTAAATACAGGATTATAATGAAACATGGGAACAGGGGAACATACATATTCCTGACATGACAAGGTGTAAGCCACATTCCTGGACCGCAGTCCAGTTAACCCCTTGCCTCCCTGGTGAGGTCAGGGGGTGGCCATATGGGATGCAACCCCTTTAATACCGGGCCAACCCCCTCTCCCTCTACATGATGACATCTGAACTGCATTGGTTCTGGAGCCTCAAGAGCTGGGAAAGTAGAAGGGGAAACATTGGGAACAAGAGCCGTAAATGTGAGAGAACGAGAGTGATGGCGCTCAAGCCTCCTTTCTTGAAGGCGTTGATCCACCCTAATACACATGGCAATCAGATCCTCAAGTACAGTGGTTCTCTCTTGAGCAGCTAATTCATTCTTTACCATCTACGAGAGTCCTTGCCAGAAAGCCGCAGAAAGTGCCTCATTGTTCCAACCCGTCTCCGCCGCGATGGTCTGAAATTCCAGAGCATATCTTGCGACTGGTCTGTGACCCTGAGAAATTTAAAATAAAGAGGAGGCAGCAGTAATCTTACAGCCAAGGGTAGCAAAGATTTGTTTAAATTCTTTCTTGAAACGTGGAAAGTCTTCAACAAGCTCCGGTCTCTGCTCCCAGATGGGAGATGCCAATGCATCTCAGTTTAGTAAAGCAATGATATATGCCACCTTAGATCTATCAGAAGAAAAGCGGGAAGGAGTTAACTCGAACTTTATGTCACATTGGTTGAGGAAACCTCGACACCCCTGGGGATCTCCCGCAAAACGATTGGGAGTGGGTAGACATGGCTCGAGAGAGAGAGAAGCTTCAGGGGAAGCAACAGACAAGGTAGCAGGTCTAATAATTCTGGACTGTGATTGGTTAAGGGAAACCGTGGCCAAATTTTGAGTAAGAGAATCAATGTGGTTATCCAGGTATTGGAAATGTTCAGAAATTGAAGACAGGGCTTGGCCCACCTCAGGGGGTCCATGTTCATTGGGCTGAGTGAGCATACTGTAATGCTTGTGCTACCCACGAGTAAGACAGGACCCCAGTACTGAGGTGGGAAGGTATCAAACCACGCACCCACAGCATCGGAAGCGTGCCTGGCAGTCGGATTGCCAATGTACGAAGTAGCTTTTGGGGAGCGCAGATGTCACCATATGTGAAAAAAATATATATATAATAATATAGTGTAGTAATTCCAATATAAACGACAACTAGGTATTCACAGAAATGGAGACTCACACTTTCCCAATTGGATAACAGCAATACTGTAGGTGAATCAATGTGGTTTAGGTTCTTCCCATTGATAGAAGGCATATGGTCTCAGCGTGATTTCCCTCAATGTAACAGAGATGACACTTTTAGTGCAACATTGCATGTTCAATTGATGTGTATATTTAAGCAGCAAATATTACACTTACATTTACACAATGTGCATAGACACATAAGACTATAGATGAGTGGCTCGTTTGTCTGCCGTCAGCCCCTGCTGGTATGATGCATCGTGTCACTTCCGGCGATTCGTCGCGTCACTTCCGGTTTGCGATCGGTCTCGGTTTGGAACGACTGGCACAGGGCAATAATGGGAGCTCGTCCAGCCTACTGCAACTTGACTCTACAGTACGTGTTTCGCTTATCAAAAAGCTTCATCAGGAGTCAGGGCTTGGCCCACCCCAGGGGGTCTATGTTCGTTGGGCTGAGCATACTGTAATGTTTGTGCTACCCACGAGCAAGACAGGACCCCGGAACTGAGGTGGGATGGTATCAAACCCCGCACCCACAGCATCGGAAGCGTGCCTGGCAGGTGGATTGTCAACATAGCTGGATCTGGATTGGAGAGAGTGGATTAACAAATACTTGTCAGAATCTTGGGTTGGAGAAGTTAGAGTAGTAAAGTCCGTTAGCCGTGGTCTGGAGTTGGAGAGATTGGAAATTGTAGTGATCCGTATAGCCGTAGTCTGGGGTTGGAGAGGTAAGCGTAGTATTGATCAGTATAGCCATGGTCTGGTTTGGAGAAGTTACAGTAGTATTGATCCGTATAGCCGTGGTCTGTATCCAGAGAGGTTCCAAGTTCAAACCGGGTCGGTACACAAAGAATCAACCTGCATAAAAAACACATGATAAGGGTGAAAGGCACAAAAAATCGAAGGAGCTCAAAGCTACAACCAGTTATGGACACAAAGCAGCGAAAAAGCAGGCACTGTTTCTCAGGGAAAAAAAAACAAAATTAAATGAAATCAAGGAGAGGGTGTATCTTTTTGCTGGTTCCATTAAATCATTTTTCTATGGGCACACGCTCTCCTTGATTTCATTGAATTTTGTTTTTGTTTTTCCTGAGAAACAGTGCCTGCTTTTTCCCTGCTTTGTGTCTATTTCAACTATAGAAAAAACGGAAGCACATCCCCTATTGGAAAAGAAAAATTTCTGACATCCTCAAGGACAAACACCTACTCTAAATGTGAGTTATTTTATCACTGGCAAACACTCCATTCTGATGCTTTATGTTAGGACACTTTATTTATTGTGTGGCCCTTTACTACATTGCTTGTGGGGGTCCTAGCCCACTAGTCAGATTACAATGGAGAAGTGATTAATGTTTGATTATTTTATGTCCTATGGATTGGTTACCGTTTATTGATTAGTGAGGGGTTTCATCTCAAGAAACATTATATGAATTTATTGAACTTTGCAATTTTTCAAAAATATTTTGAGGCTTTTTTTCAGAGCACCACACATTTTTTCCACTGTCCTACAACCAGTTATGCTCAGCAAAGCAGGAATGAATAAGCAAGGCATATAAAGGATACCAGATCCAATGAGACAGGAGGCGGACAGATGTGTGGCCTCGGCGGAGACACGGATAGGCTAGGAGACAAGTGGGCTAATAGAACACTTGACATGCAGCTGGGGGACGGAGCACGTCATCACGTGTGCACCGCGTGAGCGGAGCTATGCTCCGTGGCACAGTAGAAGAACTGCACATGTGCGCGTGCTCTGTAAACAGAGCGGAGGTGCACGCACGCTCTGGTGCCAGAGCGGAGGACTGCGGTAATGCAGTTAAGGAGGGAACACGTCGCAAATGACGTGTTCCCCGA